>NC_088227.1:36708896-36993896 GCF_036934945.1 Oncorhynchus masou masou | reverse complement strand
CAACGTGCACTACTAACCTCAGGTGAGAGACAGTTCTACAACGTGCACTACTAACCTCAGGTGAGAGACAGTTCTACAACGTGCACTACTAACCTCAGGTGAGAGACAGTTCTACAACGTGCACTACTAACCTCAGGTGAGTTCTACAACGTGCACTACTAACCTCAGGTATGAGACAGTTCTACAACGTGCACTACTAACCTCAGGTGAGAGACAGTACTACAACGTGCACTACTAACCTCAGGTGAGTTCTGCAATGTGCACTACTAACCTCAGGTATGAGACAGCACTACAATGTGCACTACTAACCTCAGGTGAGTTCTACAATGTGCACTACTAACCTCAGGTATGAGACAGCACTACAACGTGCACTACTAACCTCAGGTGAGAGACAGTTCTACAACGTGCACTACTAACCTCAGGTGAGAGACAGTTCTACAACGTGCACTACTAACCTCAGGTGAGTTCTACAACCTGCACTACTAACCTCAGGTATGAGACAGTTCTACAACGTGCACTACTAACCTCAGGTATGAGACAGTTCTACAACGTGCACTACTAACCTCAGGTATGAGACAGTTCTACAACGTGCACTACTAACCTCAGGTGAGAGACAGTTCTACAACGTGCACTACTAACCTCAGGTGAGTTCTACAATGTGCACTACTAACCTCAGGTATGAGACAGCACTACAACGTGCACTACTAACCTCAGGTGAGAGACAGTTCTACAACGTGCACTACTAACCTCATGTGAGAGACAGTTCTACAACGTGCACTACTAACCTCAGGTGAGAGACAGTTCTACAACGTGCACTACTAACCTCAGGTGAGTTCTACAACCTGCACTACTAACCTCAGGTATGAGACAGTTCTACAACGTGCACTACTAACCTCAGGTATGAGACAGTTCTACAACGTGCACTACTAACCTCAGGTATGAGACAGTTCTACAACGTGCACTACTAACCTCAGGTGAGAGACAGTTCTACAACGTGCACTACTAACCTCAGGTGAGAGACAGTTCTACAACGTGCACTACTAACCTCAGGTGAGAGACAGTTCTACAACGTGCACTACTAACCTCAGGTGAGAGACAGTTCTACAACGTGCACTACTAACCTCAGGTGAGAGACAGTTCTACAACGTGCACTACTAACCTCAGGTGAGAGACAGTTCTACAACGTGCACTACTAACCTCAGGTGAGAGACAGTTCTACAACGTGCACTACTAACCTCAGGTGAGAGACAGTTCTACAACGTGCACTACTAACCTCAGGTGAGAGACAGTTCTACAACGTGCACTACTAACCTCAGGTGAGAGACAGTTCTACAACGTGCACTACTAACCTCAGGTGAGTTCTACAACCTGCACTACTAACCTCAGGTATGAGACAGTGCTACAACGTGCACTACTAACCTCAGGTGAGAGACAGTTCTACAACGTGCACTACTAACCTCAGGTATGAGACAGACAGGTGAAAGGAGTCCAACAATGTATCTCAGTTGTTATACACATCCTGTAGCTCTGCTACTGAGAACTGCGTGAAACATCAGTGAATATTCAACATGCACAGAGTGAATCAGAGAAGTATCTACAAGGACTTAGGAAAAGTTGTTAATCACCACAAAGTAGTTGGAATTAGAGGGCTGGCGATTTTAGCTCAATGTTTTGGTCTGAAAGTGATTCATTCTGCACCTTTTAAGAGGGTCAAGCCTGATTGCGGGTCTAGCTGGTGATTTGTTCCGTTGCGATTGGCGTGGTAATTATAGGCTTGTTCTGATAACGGTGGCTGCAGCACGAGACTGCTGTGATGATTTCTAGAAGCACTGATTAGTTCCGTAAAGAGAATGCTCCATCTTCACCATTTTGTAGCCTTACTTCTCCCACAAGGAGAATGGCTGTGTGCATGCGCATCGTAAGTCTATCTGTATTGATCTCAATGAGATTATTTTAGCATGCTAGGCTGTTATAATGACATCCGTAGTCTCAGTACTGATTGTGTCATTCCTTTGTTGTTTTAGGGGCTAAAGATGATAGAAGAGCGTTTTATGGTGAATGTCAGATAGTCCTCATATCTGAAGCTTAATGGATCCTCAGCCTTGCATTATTCACATCGCTCAAAAACACATGGACGCACACACACACACACACACACACACACACACACACACACTGCACCGCCACCCTGTAATACCCTCTGCCTCACACACACACACACACACACACACACACACACACTGCACCGCCACCCTGTAATACCCTCTGCCTCACACACACACACACGGTCACACACTCCCGCTTGCAGGAAAGAAGATGAAAGACAGTTTGTTGAGAGTAATTGCAGAAAAAAATAAATCACTTTGCTGCCAAAATATATCCCACTGCATGTTATGGAGATTTAGCCAGAGAATTGGATTCCTCCAGCTGTGAAATCCCTTTCTGTGTTCTTGCCGGCCATACACATCATTATTCTACACTACAGAATACTACAGAGCCAGGCAACACTATTTCTCTCTTCAATGCACAGGCAATTTTGCTTTTGAAAATGTTGCGTTCCATTGCAGTCATTTACTTCACCTGCCTAGCGTGTGTTTATTGATGTTTCTGACCATCTCACAGAGAGGAGTGTGATTCATGTGCTGGCTCCTTGGTTTTGCATCAGCATCAATATGGTGAATAAAGCTCCAAATCTTGACTATCTCAGATAAAATCACGGTGGGTTTGATTTGAATATAATTCATGTCATGAAATGCACTCTGATCTGCATTATATTCAAAGAAATAGAGGACATGAGTGATTCAGAACCTGTTCACTTAGAATATTTTTTCTCAAACCTGTATAAACTGAAGGAACCAAGCTAGACTCCCTCCTTTTGCCAATCCCCAACTCAGCGATGCCTGTCAACTTATATTGGACTTACCAAGCCTGTGTAAGGTGGAACTAACCACAAGCTCCCTTCTTTCCTCGAAACCCCTCAAATATTTTCTGCTTCAGTTCAATACTACCGTTCTGCTAGTGTTCTATTGTTCTGCTAGTGTTCTATTGTTCTGCTAGTGTTCTATTGTTCTGCTAGTGTTCTACTGTTCTGCTAGTGTTCTGCTAGTGTTCTATTGTTCTGCTAGTGTTCTATTGTTCTGCTAGTGTTCTACTGTTCTGCTAGTGTTCTATTGTTCTGCTAGTGTTCTATTGTTTTGCTAGTGTTCTATTGTTCTGCTAGTGTTCTATTGTTCTGCTAGTGTTCTGGTGTTCTGCTAGTGTTCTAGTGTTCTACTAGTGTTCTATTGTTCTGCTCGTGTTCTAGTGTTCGGCTAGTGTTCTAGAGTTCTGCTAGTGTTCTAGTGTTCTGCTAGTGTTCTAGTGTTCTGCTAGTGTTCTGCTAGTGTTCTAGTGTTCTGCTAGTGTTCTAGTGTTCTGCTAGTGTTCTGCTAGTGTTCTGCTAGTGGTCTAGTGTTTTGCTAGTGTTCTAGTGTTCTGCTAGTGTTCTAGTGTTCTGCTCATGTTCTAGATTTCTAGTGTTCTAGTGTTATTCTCGTGGTCTAGAGTTCTGCTAGTGTTCTAGTGTTCTGCTAGTGTTCTAGTGTTCTGCTAGTGTTCTAGTGTTCTAGTGTTCTGCTAGTGTTCTAGTGTTCTGCTAGTGTTCTAGAGTTCTGCTAGTGTTCTGCTAGTGTTCTAGTGTTCTGCTAGTGTTCTAGTGTTCTGCTAGTGTTCTGCTAGTGTTCTAGTGTTTTGCTAGTGTTCTAGTGTTCTGCTAGTGTTCTAGTGTTCTGCTCATGTTCTAGAGTTCTAGTGTTCTAGTGTTATTCTAGTGGTCTAGAGTTCTGCTAGTGTTCTAGTGTTCTGCTAGTGTTCTAGTGTTCTTATAGTGTTCTGCTAGTGTTCTAGTGTTCTGCTAGTGTTCTAGAGTTCTGCTAGTGTTCTAGTTTTCTGCTAGTGTTCTAGTGTTCTGCTAGTGTTCTATTGTTCTGCTAGTGTTCTACTGTTCTGCTAGTGTTCTATTGTTCTGCTAGTGTTCTATTGTTCTGCTAGTGTTCTATTGTTCTTCTAGTGTTCTACTGTTCTGCTAGTGTTCTATTGTTCTGCTAGTGTTCTATTGTTTTGCTAGTGTTCTATTGTTCTGCTAGTATTCTATTGTTCTGCTAGTGTTCTGGTGTTCTGCTAGTGTTCTAGTGTTCTACTAGTGTTCTATTGTTCTGCTCGTGTTCTAGTGTTCGGCTAGTGTTCTGCTAGTGTTCTAGAGTTCTGCTAGTGTTCTAGTGTTCTGCTAGTGTTCTAGTGTTCTGCTAGTGTTCTGCTAGTGTTCTAGTGTTCTGCTAGTGTTCTAGTGTTCTGCTAGTGTTCTGCTAGTGTTCTGCTAGTGTTCTAGTGTTTTGCTAGTGTTCTAGTGTTCTGCTAGTGTTCTAGTGTTCTGCTCATGTTCTAGATTTCTAGTGTTCTAGTGTTATTCTCGTGGTCTAGAGTTCTGCTAGTGTTCTGCTAGTGTTCTAGTGTTCTGCTAGTGTTCTAGTGTTCTAGTGTTCTGCTAGTGTTCTAGTGTTCTGCTAGTGTTCTAGAGTTCTGCTAGTGTTCTGCTAGTGTTCTAGTGTTCTGCTAGTGTTCTAGTGTTCTGCTAGTGTTCTGCTAGTGTTCTAGTGTTTTGCTAGTGTTCTAGTGTTCTGCTAGTGTTCTAGTGTTCTGCTCATGTTCTAGAGTTCTAGTGTTCTAGTGTTATTCTAGTGGTCTAGAGTTCTGCTAGTGTTCTAGTGTTCTGCTAGTGTTCTAGTGTTCTTATAGTGTTCTGCTAGTGTTCTAGTGTTCTGCTAGTGTTCTAGAGTTCTGCTAGTGTTCTAGTTTTCTGCTAGTGTTCTAGTGTTCTGCTAGTGTTCTAGTGTTCTAGTGTTCTGCTAGTGTTCTAGTGTCTACATGTGTTCTAGAGTTCTGCTAGTGTTCTAGAGTTCTGCTAGTAGGCTAGAGTTCTGCTTGTGTTCTGCTAGTGTTCTAGTGTTCTGCTCATGTTCTAGAGTTCTAGTGTTCTAGTGTTATTCTAGTGGTCTAGTGTTCTGCTAGAGTTCTAGTGTTCTGCTAGTATTCTGCTAGTGTTCTAGTGTTCTGCTAGTGCTCTAGTGTTCTGCGAGTGTTCTAGTGTTCTGCTAGTGGTCTAGAGCTCTGCTAATGTTCTAGTTTTCTGCTAGTGTTCTCGAGTTCTGCTTGTGTTCTAGAGTTCTGCTTGTGTTCTAGTGTTCTGCTAGTGTTCTAGTGTTCTGCTAGTTCTGGAGTTCTGCTAGTGTTCTAGTGTTCTGCTTGTGTTCTAGTGTTCTGCTAGTGTTCTAGTGTTCTGCTAGTGTTCTAGAGTTCTGCTAGTGTTCTAGAGTTCTGCTAGTGTTCTAGAGTTCTGCTAGTGTTTTAGTGTTCTGCTAGTGTTTTAGTGTTCTGCTAGTGTTCTGCTAGTGTTCTAGTGTTCTGCTAGTTTTCTAGTGTTTTTCTAGTGTTCTGCTAATGTTCCAGTGTTCTGCTCGTGTTCTAGAGTTCTAGTGTTCTAGTGTTCTAGTGTTATTCTAGTGGTCTAGAGTTCTGCTAGTGTTTTAGTGTTCTGCTAGTGTTCTGCTAGTGTTCTAGTGTTCTTCTAGTGTTCTGCTAGTGTTCTAGAGTTCTGCTAGTGTTCTAGTCTTCTGCTAGTCTTCTAGTGTTCTGCTAGTGTTCTAGTGTTCTGCTAGTGTTCTAGTGTCTGCTAGTGTTCTAGTGTCTGCTTGTGTTCTAGAGTTCTGCTAGTGTTCTGCTAGTGTTCTGCTAGTGTTCTAGTGTTCTGCTAGTGTTCTAGTGTTCTGCTAATTTTCTGCTAATGTTCTAGTGTTCTGCTAGTGTTCTAGAGTTCTGCTAGTGCTCTAGTGTTCTGCGAGTGTTCTAGTGTTCTGCAAGTGGTCTAGAGCTCTGCTGGTGCTCTAGTTTTCTGCTAGTGTTCTAGTGTTCTGCTAGTGTTCTAGTGTTCTGATAGTATTCTGCTAGTGTTCTAGAGGTCTGTTAGTGTTCTAGTGTTCTGCTAGTGTTCCAGAGTTCTGGCCTCTATGTGAAGTTGGGTCATAGAGAGAGGAGAGATTACAAAGCCCAGTGAGAGACAGATGTTTCAGGCTGAGAAATTTGATAGCTTTGTTGTTGTCTGACACAACACCCTGCTGCCTCACATCCTACCTCCTCTGGTCCAGCTGTTGGTTTATTCCTCCTAGGCTCAGACAGAAAGCATAAACCTACCGTCTGTCTCTCCTTCCCTCTACTTGCTGACAGACCACCCCACTGCCCGCTACATGGCGTCCAATCTCCTCTGGTTCTGTTGTGGGTTTGTTCTCTAACTCTGCTGTGAGACTATGAAACATACGTCCTGGAGTCCGACATGACAAAGATATTACATCACACCCTGCCGACCGTCCTATAGTGGCCCATCTCTCCCATCATCTCCCAGTGTCCTATAGTGGGTTAGTCTCTGAGACATGTGTTCCCTCTGACATGGTGGGATAGTCTCTGAGACATGTGTTCCCTCTGACATGGTGGGTTAGTCTCTGAGACATGTGTTCCCTCTGACATGGTGGGATAGTCTCTGAGACATGTGTTCCCTCTGACATGGTGGGTTAGTCTCTGAGACATGTGTTCCCTCTGACATGGTGGGATAGTCTCTGAGACATGTGTTCCCTCTGACATGCTGGTTTAGTCTCTGAGACATGTGTTCCCTCTGACATGGTGGGTTAGTCTCTGAGACATGTGTTCCCTCTGACATGGTGGTTTAGTCTCTGAGACATGTGTTCCCTCTGACATGGTGGGATAGTCTCTGAGACATGTGTTCCCTCTGACATGGTGGTTTAGTCTCTGAGACATGTGTTCCCTCTGACATGGTGGGATAGTCTCTGAGACATGTGTTGTCTCTGAGACATGTGTTCCCTCTGACATGGTGGGTTAGTCTCTGAGACATGTGTTCCCTCTGACATGGTGGTTTAGTCTCTGAGACTTGTGTTCCCTCTGACATGGTGGGATAGTCTCTGAGACATGTGTTCCATCTGACATGGTGGGTTAGTCTCTGAGACATGTGTTCCCTCTGACATGGTGGGTTAGTCTCTGAGACATGTGTTCCCTCTGACATGGTGGGTTAGTCTCTGAGACATGTTTTCCATCTGACATGGTGGGTTAGTCTCTGAGACTTGTGTTCCCTCTGACATGCTGGTTTAGTCTCTGAGACATGTGTTCCCTCTGACATGGTGGTTTAGTCTCTGAGACATGTGTTCCCTCTGACATGGTGGGATAGTCTCTGAGACATGTGTTCCCTCTGACATGGTGGGTTAGTCTCTGAGACATGTGTTCCCTCTGACATGGTGGTTTAGTCTCTGAGACATGTGTTCCCTCTGACATGCTGGTTTAGTCTCTGAGACATGTGTTCCCTCTGACATGGTGGGATAGTCTCTGAGACAGACATGTTCCTTCTATCATGGTGGGATAGTCTCGCAGACAGACATGTTTCTTCTATCATGGTGGGATAGTCTCTGAGACAGACATGTTCCTTCTATCATGGTGGGATAGTCTCGCAGACAGACATGTTTCTTCTATCATGGTGGGATAGTCTCTGAGACAGACATGTTCCTTCTATCATGGTGGGATAGTCTCGCAGACAGACATGTTTCTTCTATCATGGTGGGATAGTCTCTGAGACAGACATGTTCCTTCTATCATGGTGGGATAGTCTCTGAGACAGACATGTTCCTTCTATCATGGTGGGATAGTCTCTGAGACAGACATGCCTTCCTTCTGTAAAGAGAATGTAGCAGAGTTTTCTCCCAGCCACAGAGACATGCGTTCTATACTTTGAGACTTATTGGAGAACGGGTGAGAGCTGCAGGTACCCCCTGAGGCACAGAGGATTCGAACATGTTCCCTGTGCACAGTGGACCAGACATGGGCTCTACATCAGTACTTCCCAATCCACTCTAATCAGGGAACATCAGACATTCCACCTTTTTGTTTTAGCCCCAACTGGCACCTGATTCAATTAGTCAAGGGGATGATGATTAGTAGACTAATGGATTCAGTTGTGCCTGTTCAGGAATATAACAAATATGTGAAACGTCTGGTGGTCCCTGAGGAGAGTGTTGTGAAACCCCGCTCTACATAAAAGTAGATGGGTAAAGGCATATGAATGAATCGCCTGAAGCTGAAAACAAAAAGCCTAGAACGTTTTGGGCTTAGAATGCGTTGGCCTTAGAATGTCTCGGGTTTAGAATGTGTCTGGTTTAGAGTGTCTGGTTTAGAGTGTGTCTGGTTTAGAGTGTGTCTGGTTTAGAGTGTGTCTGGTGTGTCTGGTTTATTATGTGTCGGCTTCAGAATGTGTCTGGTTCAGAATGTGTCTTGTTTAGAATTTGACTGGTTTATAATGTATCTGGTCTATAATGTGTCTGCTTCAGAATGTGTCTGGTTTAGAATGTGTTTGGTTCGGAATGTGTCTGGTTCAGAATGTGTGCACAATTGGTCTAGCGTCGTCCGGGTTAGGGAGGGCTTGGCCGGTAGGGATGTCCTTGTCTCATCGCGCACCAGCGACTCCTGTGACGGGCTGGGCGCAGTGAGCGCTAACCAAGGTTGCCAGGTGCACGGTGTTTCCTCTGACACATTGGTGCGGCTGGCTTCCGGGTTGGATGCTCACTGTGTTAAGAAGCAGTGCGGCTTGGTTGGGTTGTGTATCGGAGGACGCATGACTTTCAACCTTCGTTGTAGCGATGAGACAAGATAGTAGCGACTAAAACAATTGGATACCACGAAAATTGGGGTGAAAAAGGGGTAAAATAAAATAAATACAAAATATTCTGGTTTAGAATGTATCTGGGTAGAATGTGTCTTGTTAGAATGGGTCATGTTTATAATGTCTCTGGTTTAGAATGTGTCTGTTTAGAATGGGTCAAGGTTTATAATGTGTCTGGTTTAGAATGTGTCGGGTTAGAATGTGTCTGGTTAGAATGGATCATGTTTATAATGTGTCTGGTTAGAATGTGTCTGATTTTAGAATGTGTCTGGGTAGAATGTGTCTGGTTAGAATGTGTCTGATTTTAGAATGTGTCTGGGTATAATGTGCCTGGTTTAGAATGTGTCTGGTTTAGAATGTGTCTGGGTATAATGTGGCTGGTTTAGAATGTGTCTGGTTTAGAATGTGTCTGATTTTAGAATGTGTCTGGGTATAATGTGTCTGGTTTAGAATGTGTCTGGGTATAATGTGTCTGGTTTAGAATGTATCTGGTTAGAATGTGTCCGGTTTTAGAATGTGTCTGGTTAGAATGTGTCTGGTTTTAGAATGCGTCAGGTTTTAGAATGTGTCTGGGTAGAATGTGTCTGGTTAGAATGTGTCTGTTTAGAATGTGTCTGGTTTTAGAATATGTCTGGGTAGAATGTGTCTGGTTTTAGAATGCGTCTGGGTAGAATGTGTCTGGTTAGAATGTGTCTGGTTAGAATGCGTCTGGTTTTAGAATGCGTCTGGTTTTAGAATGCGTCTGGTTTTAGAATGTGTCTGGTTAGACTGTGTCATGTTTATAATGTGTCTGGTTTAGAATGTATCTGGGTAGAATGTGTCTGGGTAGAATGTATACCGTTAGAATGTGTCTGGTTTAGAATGTGTCTGGGTATAATGTGTCTGGGTAAAATGTGTCTGGGTATAATGTGCCTGGTTTAGAATGTGTCTGGGTATAATGTGTCTGGTTAGAATGTGTCTGGTTAGAATGTGTCTGGTTAGAATGTGTCTGGTTAGAATGTGTCTGGGTATAATGTGTCTGGTTAGAATGTGCCTGGGTATAATGTGTCTGGTTAGAATGTGTCTGGGTATAATGTGCCTGGTTTAGAATGTGTCTGGGTATAATGTGCCTGGTTTAGAATGTGTCTGGTTAGAATGTGTCTGGTTAGAATGGGTCATGTTTATAATGTGTCTGGTTAGAATGTGTCTGGTTTTTAGAATGTGTCTGGGTATAATGTGTCTGGTTTAGAATGTGTCTGGTTTAGAATGTGCCTGTTTAGAATGTGTCTGGTTAGAATGTGTCTGGTTAGAATGTGTCTGGTTAGAATGCGTCTGGGTATAATGTGTCTGGTTAGAATGTGTCTGGGTATAATGTGCCTGGTTTAGAATGTGCCTGGTTAGAATGCGTCTGGTTTTAGAATGTGTCTGGTTAGAATGTGTCTGGTTTTAGAATGCGTCAGGTTTTAGAATATGTCTGGGTAGAATGTGTCTGGTTAGAATGTGTCTGTTTAGAATGTGTCTGGTTTTAGAATATGTCTGGGTAGAATGTGTCTGGTTAGAATGTGTCTGGTTAGAATGCGTCTGGTTTTAGAATGCGTCTGGTTTTAGAATGTGTCTGGTTTTAGAATGTGTCTGGTTAGACTGTGTCATGTTTATAATGTGTCTGGTTTAGAATGTATCTGGGTAGAATGTGTCTGGGTAGAATGTATACCGTTAGAATGTGTCTGGTTTAGAATGTGTCTGGGTATAATGTGCCTGGTTTAGAATGTGTCTGGGTATAATGTGACTGGGTATAATGTGTCTGGTTAGAATGTGTCTGGTTAGAATGTGTCTGGTTAGAATGTGTCTGGGTATAATGTGTCTGGTTAGAATGTGCCTGGGTATAATGTGTCTGGTTAGAATGTGTCTGGTTAGAATGTGTCTGGTTAGAATGTGTCTGGTTAGAATGTGTCTGGGTAGAATGTGTCTGGGTATAATGTGCCTGGTTTAGAATGTGTCTGGTTAGAATGTGTCTGGGTATAATGTGTCTGGTTAGAATGTGTCTGGTTAGAATGTGTCTGGTTAGAATGTGTCTGGTTAGAATGTGTCTGGGTAGAATGTGTCTGGGTATAATGTGCCTGGTTTAGAATGTGTCTGTTTTTAGAATGCGTCTGGGTAGAATGTGTCTGGTTAGAATGTGTCTGGTTAGAATGTGTCTGGTTTTAGAATGTGTCTGGTTAGACTGTGTCATGTTTATAATGTGTCTGGTTTAGAATGTGTTATGTACTTGAGTGAAGACCCAAAAGCGGTTTTAACAGAAAACAGAGTTCTTTAATGAAAAACAGGAATGTTGATCCTGGGCTCCGGAGACTCGGAAACCCTGGAAGTGGGCGGTGGATCGAGGTGGAGTTGGTGAACCTGTCTTGTGAGGTCGGAGACTTGGACGGCCAGGGTCTCAACGGCATGTCGAGCAGCAGACAATTCCTCCTCGTGTCTGCCTAGCATCGCTCCCTGGATCTCGACGGCGGAGTGAAAAGGGTCCGGAGCCGCTGGGTCCATTCTTGGTCTGATTCTTCTGTTATGTACTTGAGTGAAGACCCAAAAGCGGTTTTAACAGAAAACAGAGTTCTTTAATGAAAAACAGGAATGGCATAAATCCTCTTCCAACGTAGTCAATGGAACAAAAAGAACGTTAGTATAATGCAGGATGCACCTGCCAGGCAGACTCCGACAGGATAGGACAAGGTGGAAGCAAACGAGACGACAGCTTGCCTCTGGCATCAAAAACACAAACAAGAATCAGACACTGAAAGTAGCAGGAACAGAGAGAGAAATAGAGACCTAATCAGAGTGGGAAGAGAGAACAGGTGGGAAAGAGTGAATGAGCTAGTTAGGGGAGATGTAGAACAGCTGAAGAATGAGAGACAGAGAAGGTAACCTAAAAAGACCAGCAGAGAGAGACAGAGTGAAGAGAAAGGACAGGAACAGACATAACAAGACATGACAGTACCCCCCCACTCACCGAGCGCCTCCTGGCGCACTCGAGGAGGAAACCTGGCGGCAACGGAGGAAATCATCGATCAGCGAACGGTCCAGCACGTCCCGAGAGGGAACCCAACTCCTCTCCTCAGGACCGTACCCCTCCCAATCCACTAGGTACTGATGACCACGGCCCCGAGGGCGCATGTCCAAAATCTTACGAACCCTGTAGATGGGTGCGCCCTCGACAAGGATGGGGGGAGGGACGAGCGGGGGCGCGAAGAACGGGCTTAACACAGGAGACATGGAAGACCGGGTGAACGCGACGAAGATAGCGCGGGAGAAGAAGTCGCACTGCGACAGGATTAATGACCTGAGAAATACGGAACGGACCAATGAACCGCGGGGCCAACTTGCGAGAAGCTGTCTTAAGGGGAAGGTTCTGAGTGGAGAGCCATACTCTCTGACCGCAACAATATCTAGGACTCTTGGTCCTACGCTTATTAGCGGCCCTCACAGTCTGCGCCCTATTACGGCAAAGTGCCGACCTGACCCCCTTCCAGGTGCGCTCGCAACGCTGGACAAAAGCCTGAGCGGAGGGGACGCAGGACTCGGCGAGCTGAGATGAGAACAGCGGAGGCTGGTACCCGAGGCTACTCTGAAAAGGAGATAGACCGGTAGCAGACGAGGGAAGCGAGTTGTGGGCGTACTCTGCCCAGGGGAGCTGTTCTGACCAAGACGCAGGGTTACGAAAAGAAAGACTGCGTAAAATGCGACCAACAGTCTGATTGGCCCGTTCGGCTTGACCGTTAGACTGGGGATGAAAGCCGGACGAGAGACTGACGGAAGCCCCAATCAAACGGCAAAACTCCCTCCAAAATTGAGACGTGAACTGCGGGCCTCTGTCGGAAACGACGTCAGACGGAAGGCCATGAATTCGGAAAACATTCTCGATAATGATCTGAGCCGTCTCCTTAGCAGAAGGGAGCTTAGCGAGAGGAATGAAATGAGCCGCCTTAGAGAATCTATCGACAACCGTAAGAATAACTGTCTTCCCCGCTGATGAAGGCAGTCCGGTGATAAAATCTAAAGCGATGTGAGACCACGGTCGAGAGGGAATGGGAAGCGGTCTGAGACGGCCGGCAGGAGGAGAGTTCCCAGATTTAGTCTGCGCGCAGACCGAACAAGCGGCGACAAATCGACGCGCGTCACGTTCCCGAGTGGGCCACCAGAAACGCTGGCGAATGGAAGCGAGCGTACCCCGAACGCCGGGGTGGCCGGCTAACTTGGCAGAGTGGGCCCACTGAAGAACGGCCGGACGAGTAGGAACGGGAACGAACAGAAGGTTCCTAGGACAAGCTCGCGGCGACGGAGTGTGAGCGAGTGCTTGCTTTACCTGCCTCTCAATTCCCCAGACAGTCAACCCGACAACACGCCCGTCAGGGAGAATCCCCTCGGGGTCGGTGGAGACCTCAGAAGAACTGAAGAGACGAGATAAAGCATCAGGCTTGGTGTTTTTTGAGCCCGGACGATAAGAAATAACAAACTCGAAACGAGCGAAAAACAGAGCCCAACGAGCCTGACGCGCATTAAGTCGTTTGGCTGAACGGATGTACTCAAGGTTCCTATGGTCAGTCCAAACGACAAAAGGAACGGTCGCCCCCTCCAACCACTGTCGCCATTCGCCTAGGGCTAAGCGGATGGCGAGCAGTTCGCGATTACCAACATCATAGTTACGTTCTGACGGCGATAAGCGATGAGAGAAAAACGCGCAAGGATGGACCTTGCCGTCAGAGAGAGAGCGCTGAGAAAAATGGCTCCCACGCCCACCTCTGACGCGTCAACCTCAACAACAAACTGACTAGAGATGTCAGGTGTAACAAGAATAGGTGCGGATGTAAAACGATTCTTAAGAAGATCAAAAGCTCCCTGGGCGGAAACGGACCACTTAAAGCACGTCTTAACAGAAGTAAGGGCTGTGAGGGGAGCTGCCACCTGACCGAAATTACGGATGAAACGACGATAGAAATTAGCGAAGCCCAGAAAGCGCTGCAGCTCGACGCGTGACTTAGGAACGGGCCAATCAATGACAGCCTGGACCTTAGCGGGATCCATCTTAATGCCCTCAGCGGAAATAACGGAACCGAGAAAAGGGACAGAGGCGGCATGAAAAGTGCACTTCTCAGCCTTCACATAAAGACAGTTCTCCAAAAGGCGCTGGAGGACGCGTCGCACGTGCTGAACATGAATCGAGAGAGACGGTGAAAAAATCAGGATATCGTCCATGTAAACGAAAACAAAAATGTTCAGCATGTCTCTCAGGACGTCGTTAACTAGTGCCTGAAAGACAGCTGGAGCGTTAACGAGGCCGAAAGGAAGAACCCGGTATTCAAAGTGCCCTAACGGAGTGTTAAACGCCGTCTTCCACTCGTCCCCCTCCCTGATGCGCACGAGATTGTAGGCGTTACGAAGGTCCAATTTGGTGAAAAACCTGGCTCCCTGCAGGATCTCGAAGGCTGAAGACATAAGAGGAAGCGGATAACGATTCTTAACTGTTATGTCATTCAGCCCTCGATAATCCACGCATGGGCGCAGGGACCCGTCCTTCTTCTGAACAAAAAAAAAACCCCGCTCCGGCGGGAGAGGAGGAGGAGACTATGGTACCGGCGTCGAGCGAAACCGACAAATAATCCTCGAGAGCCTTACGTTCGGGAGCCGACAGAGAGTATAATCTACCCCGGGGGGAGTAGTTCCCGGAAGGAGATCAATACTACAGTCATACGACCGGTGTGGAGGGAGAGAAGTGGCCTTGGAACGACTGAACACCGTGCGCAGATCGTGATACTCCTCCGGCACCCCTGTCAAATCGCCAGGCTCCTCCTGTGAAGAAGAGACAGAGGAAACAGGAGGGATAGCAGACATTAAACAGGTCACATGACAAGAAACATTCCAGGATAGGATAGTATTACTAGACCAATTAATAGAAGGGTTATGGCGCACTAGCCAGGGATGACCCAAAACAACAGGTGTAAAAGGTGAACGAAAAATTAAAAAAGAAATGGTTTCGCTATGATTACCAGAGACAGTGAGGGTTAAAGGCAGCGTCTCACGCTGAATCTTGGGGAGAGAACTACCATCTAAAGCGAACAAGGCCGTGGGCTCCCTAACTGTCTGAGAGGAATGTCATGTTCCCGAGCCCAGGTCTCGTCCATAAAACAGCCCTCCGCCCCAGAGTCTATCAAGGCACTGCAGGAAGCAGATGAACCGGGCCAGCGGAGATGGACCGGAAAGGTAGTGCGTGATCCAGAAGGAGAGGCCTGAGTAGTTGCGCTCACCAGTAGCCCTCCTCTTACTGATGAGCTCTGGCTTTTACTGGACATGAGGTGACAAAATGACCAGCGGAGCCGCAGTAGAGACAGAGGCGATTGGTGATTCTCCGTTCCTTCTCCTTGGCCGAGATGCGGATACCCCCAGCTGCATAGGCTCAGCATCCGAGCCGGCGGAGGAGGGTGGCAGTGATGCGGCAGGTGGCAGTGATGTGGAGAGGGGAGCAACGGAGAACGCGAGCTCCTTTCCACGAGCTCGGCGACGAAGATCAAACCGTCGCTCTATGCGAATAGCGAGAGCTATTAAGGAGTCCAGACTGGAAGGAACCTCCCGGGAGAGGATCTCATCCTTAACCTCGACGAGGAGACCCTCCAGAAAACGAGCGAGCAAAGCCGGCTCGTTCCAGTCACTAGAGGCAGCGAGAGTGCGAAACTCAATAGAATAATCCGTTATGGATCGATTCCCCTGACATAGGGAAGGCAGGGCCCTGGAAGCCTCCTCCCCAAAAACAGAACGGTCAAAAACCCGTATCATCTCCTCCTTAAAGTCCTGATACTGGTTAATACACTCAGCCCTCGCCTCCCAGATTGCCGTGCCCCACTCACGCGCCCGTCCGGTAAGGAGAGAAATGACGTAGGCGATGCGGGCTGCGCTCCTGGAGTAAGTGTTGGGCTGGAGAGAGAACACCACATCACACTGAGTGAGGAATGAGCGGCACTCAGTGGGCTCCCAGAGTAACACGGCGGGTTGTTGATCCTGGGCTCCGGAGACTCGGAAACCCTGGAAGTGGGCGGTGGATCGAGGTGGAGTTGGTGAACCTGTCTTGTGAGGTCGGAGACTTGGACGGCCAGGGTCTCAACGGCATGTCGAGCAGCAGACAATTCCTCCTCGTGTCTGCCTAGCATCGCTCCCTGGATCTCGACGGCGGAGTGAAAAGGGTCCGGAGCCGCTGGGTCCATTCTTGGTCTGATTCGTCTGTTATGTACTTGAGTGAAGACCCAAAAGCGGTTTTAACAGAAAACAGAGTTCTTTAATGAAAAACAGGAATGGCATAAATCCTCTTCCAACGTAGTCAATGGAACAAAAAGAACGTTAGTATAATGCAGGATGCACCTGCCAGGCAGACTCCGACAGGATAGGACAAGGTGGAAGCAAACGAGACGACAGCTTGCCTCTGGCATCAAAAACACAAACAAGAATCAGACACTGAAAGTAGCAGGAACAGAGAGAGAAATAGAGACCTAATCAGAGTGGGAAGAGAGAACAGGTGGGAAAGAGTGAATGAGCTAGTTAGGGGAGATGTAGAACAGCTGAAGAATGAGAGACAGAGAAGGTAACCTAAAAAGACCAGCAGAGAGAGAAAGAGTGAAGAGAAAGGACAGGAACAGACATAACAAGACATGACAGAATGTATCTGCGTAGAATGTGTCTGGGTATAATGTGTCTGGTTTAGAATGTGTCTGGGTATAATGTGTCTGGGTATAATGTGTCTGGTTAGAATGTGTCTGGGTATAATGTGTCTGGTTAGAATGTGTCTGGTTAGAATGTGTCTGGGTATAATGTGTCTGGTTTAGAATGTGTCTGGGTATAATGTGCCTGGTTTAGAATGTGTCTGGTTAGAATGTGTCTGGGTATAATGTGTCTGGTTAGAATGTGTCTGGTTAGAATGTGTCTGGTTTAGAATGTGTCTGGGTATAATGTGTCTGGGTATAATGTGCCTGGTTTAGAATGTGTCTGGTTAGAATGTGTCTGGTTAGAATGTGTCTGGGTATAATGTGTCTGGTTTATAATGTGTCTGGGTATAATGTGTCTGGTAAGAAATTGTCTGGGTATAATGTGTCTGGTTTAGAATGTGTCTGGTTAGAATGTGTCTGGGTATAATGTGTCTGGTTAGAATGTGTCTGGTTAGAATGTGTCTGGGTATAATGTGTCTGGTTAGAATGTGTCTGGTTTAGAATGTGTCTGGGTATAATGTGCCTGGTTTAGAATGTGTCTGGGTATAATGTGTCTGGGTATAATGTGCCTGGTTTAGAATGTGTCTGGTTAGAATGTGTCTGGTTAGAATGTGTCTGGGTATAATGTGTCTGGTTTATAATGTGTCTGGGTATAATGTGTCTGGTAAGAAATTGTCTGGGTATAATGTGTCTGGTTTAGAATGTGTCTGGTTAGAATGTGTCTGGTTAGAATGTGTCTGGGTATAATGTGTCTGGGTATAATGTGTCTGGGTATAATGTGTCTGGTTTAGAATGTGTCTGGTTAGAATGTGTCTGGGTATAATGTGCCTGGTTTAGAATATCTCTGTTTAATGTGCCTGGTTTAGAATATGTCTGGTTAGAATGTGTCTGGTTAGAATGGGTCATGTTTATAATGTGTCTGGTTAGAATGTGTCTGATTTTAGAATGTGTCTGGTTAGAATGTGTCTGGTTAGAATGGGTCATGTTTATAATGTCTCTGGTTTAGAATGTGTCTGGTTAGAATGTGTCTGGGTATAATGTGCCTGGTTTAGAATGTGTCTGGTTAGAAGGGTCATGTTTATAATGTGTCTGGTTAGAATGTGTCTGGTTAGAATGTGTCTGGTTTAGAATGTGTCTGGTTAGAATGTGTCTGGTTAGAATGTGTCTGGTTAGAATGTGTCTGGTTAGAAGGGTCATGTTTATAATGTGTCTGGTTAGAATGTGTCTGGTTAGAATGTGTCTGGTTAGAATGTATCTGGTTAGAAGGGTCATGTTTATAATGTGTCTGGTTAGAATGTGTCTGGTTAGAATGTGTCTGGGTATAATGTGCCTGGTTTAGAATGTGTCTGGTTAGAATGTGTCTGGTTAGAATGTGTCTGGTTAGAATGTGTCTGGTTAGAATGTGTCTGGTTAGAAGGGTCATGTTTATAATGTGTCTGGTTAGAATGTGTCTGGTTAGAATGTGTCTGGGTATAATGTGCCTGGTTTAGAATGTGTCTGGTTAGAATGTGTCTGGGTATAATGTGTCTGGGTATAATGTGTCTGGTTAGAATGTGCCTGGTTTAGAATGTGTCTGGGTATAATGTGTCTGGTTAGAATGTGCCTGGTTTAGAATGTGTCTGGGTATAATGTGTCTGGTTAGAATGTGTCTGGTTAGAATGTGTCTGGGTATAATGTGTCTGTTTAGAATGTGTCTGGGTATAATGTGTCTGGGTATAATGTGTCTGGGTATAATGTGTCTGGTTAGAATGTGCCTGGTTTAGAATGTGTCTGGGTATAATGTGTCTGGTTAGAATGTGCCTGGTTTAGAATGTGTCTGGGTATAATGTGTCTGGTTAGAATGTGCCTGGTTTAGAATGTGTCTGGGTATAATGTGTCTGGGTATAATGTGTCTGGTTAGAATGTGTCTGGGTATAATGTGCCTGGTTTAGAATGTGTCTGGGTATAATGTGCCTGGTTTAGAATGTGTCTGGGTATAATGTGCCTGGTTTAGAATGTGTCTGGGTATAATGTGCCTGGTTAGAATGTGTCTGGGTATAATGTGTCTGGTTAGAATGCGTCTGGTTAGAATGTGTCTGGGTATAATGTGTCTGGTTAGAATGTGTCTGGGTATAATGTGCCTGGTTTAGAATGTGTCTGGGTATAATGTGTCTGGTTAGAATGTGTCTGGGTATAATGTGCCTGGTTTAGAATGTGTCTGGGTATAATGTGCCTGGTTTAGAATGTGTCTGGTTAGAATGCGTCTGGTTAGAATGCGTCTGGTTAGAATGTGTCTGGGTATAATGTGCCTGGTTTAGAATGTGTCTGGGTATAATGTGCCTGGTTTAGAATGTGTCTGGGTATAATGTGTCTGGTTAGAATGTGTCTGGGTATAATGTGCCTGGTTTAGAATGTGTCTGGTTAGAATGTGTCTGGTTAGAATGTGTCTGGTTAGAATGTGCCTGGTTAGAATGTGTCTGGTTAGAATGTGTCTGGTTAGAATGTGTCTGGTTAGAATGTGTCTGGGTATAATGTGTCTGGTTAGAATGTGTCTGGGTATAATGTGTCTGGTTAGAATGTGTCTGGTTAGAATGCGTCTGGTTAGAATGCGTCTGGTTAGAATGTGTCTGGGTATAATGTGCCTGGTTTAGAATGTGTCTGGGTATAATGTGTCTGGTTTAGAATGTGTCTGGGTATAATGTGTCTGGTTAGAATGTGTCTGGGTATAATGTGCCTGGTTTAGAATGTGTCTGGTTAGAATGTGTCTGGGTATAATGTGCCTGGTTTAGAATGTGTCTGGTTAGAATGTGTCTGGTTAGAATGTGTCTGGGTATAATGTGTCTGGTTTAGAATGTGTCTGGGTATAATGTGCCTGGTTTAGAATGTGTCTGGTTAGAATGTGTCTGGGTAGAATGTGTCTGGTTAGAATGTGCCTGGTTTATAATGTGTCTGGGTTAGAATGTGTCTGGGTATAATGTGCCTGGTTTAGAATGTGTCTGGTTAGAATGTGTCTGGTTAGAATGTGTCTGGGTATAATGTGCCTGGTTTAGAATGTGTCTGGGTTAGAATGTGTCTGGGTATAATGTGCCTGGTTTAGAATGTGTCTGGTTAGAATGTGTCTGGTTAGAATGTGTCTGGGTATAATGTGCCTGGTTTAGAATGTGTCTGGTTAGAATGTGTCTGGGTAGAATGTGTCTGGTTTAGAATGTGTCTGGTTTAGAATGTGTCTGGTTAGAATGTGTCTGGGTATAATGTGCCTGGTTTAGAATGTGTCTGGTTAGAATGTGTCTGGTTAGAATGTGTCTGGGTATAATGTGCCTGGTTTAGAATGTGTCTGGTTAGAATGTGTCTGGGTATAATGTGCCTGGTTTATAATGTGTCTGGGTTAGAATGTGTCTGGGTATAATGTGCCTGGTTTAGAATGTGTCTGGTTAGAATGTGTCTGGTTAGAATGTGTCTGGGTATAATGTGCCTGGTTTAGAATGTGTCTGGGTTAGAATGTGTCTGGGTATAATGTGCCTGGTTTAGAATGTGTCTGGTTAGAATTTGTCTGGGTATAATGTGCCTGGTTTAGAATGTGTCTGGTTAGAATGTGTCTGGGTAGAATGTGTCTGGTTTAGAATGTGTCTGGTTTAGAATGTGTCTGGTTAGAATGTGTCTGGGTATAATGTGTCTGGGTATAATGTGTCTGGTTAGAATGTGTCTGGGTATAATGTGTCTGGGTATAATGTGTCTGGGTATAATGTGTCTGGGTATAATGTGCCTGGTTTAGAATGTGTCTGGGTATAATGTGTCTGGGTAGAATGTGTCTGGTTTAGAATGTGTCTGGTTTAGAATGTGTCTGGGTTAGAATGTGTCTGGGTATAATGTGCCTGGTTTATAACGTGTCTTGTTTAGAAAGTATTATGCTCAAAGCTGAAACAATATTTCCAGGGTACCAGTGTTATGAGGTGGTAAGATGCCGTATGTGTTGATAGTAAAGCTGAGATGTGAGGGGAGAGGCTGAGATTGGCATAGCAGTCTGGGCTAGTTTTCTTCTTTTCTCTCTGAGTCCTTTTCTGCAACCTGTCATCCGAATAACCAGCAATATCTTCTCTCAGTAATAACCATCTTTTTACACACATAATGTGACTTCAGTGAATAATATCATATTTACCGAGAGCAACATTTTACACCAATTCAGGTTAGTGAGTTTCCCTAATCTTTTTTCCTCCGTTACTTATTTGTTCGCTGTCAGCCCCCCCCCCCCCCCACCCACCCACCCAAACAATCACAAACACACCGCATCACCCTCTCTCTCTCCCTCTTGCTCTCTCTCTCTTTCTCTCTCCTTTCTCTCTCTCTCTTTCTCCCTCTCTCCCTCTTGCTCTCTCCCTCTTGCTCTCTCTCTCTTTCTCTCTCTCTCTCTCTCTCCTTGCCAGGACCAGCTTGCTTAGGGGACTCTTCTCCAGGTTAACTTCTCTGTAGGTGATGGCTTTGTTATGGAAGGTTTGGGAATCACTTCCTTTTAGGTGGTTGTAGAATTTAACGGCTCTTCTCTCTCTCTCTCTCTCTCTCCTTCTATGAATATATGTATAATGAATGGACTCCGTAACCGTGGAGTCCGTGTGTGTTCGTCTTATCAGGACAGCGGGCCTAGAAGTAGCAGCTGTAGAGATGGATGTTGTGGAGGTGGTGGGCAAACCAGCCGCGGCGTTTCATTAGTCTGTCAATTATATTATATTTAGAGTGTAACAGTGTGGTGGTCCAGCTCTCCAAACTCAATAAGCCCTCTGATATCATAACCCTGCTCTGTGACACCTCTTGTTTTATCGCCCTGCTGGTCCCTTCTAATAAACGTCTCTCAGTCGACGCTCGCTAAGCACCAATCGCTCCACTCAACGCGGCACCACGCTGAAATACGACCCCTATGTCCTCCCCGAGTCGGGCCCGAGAGAGGGGGTGAGGCGAGGGGGTGAGAGAGGTGGTGAGGCGAGGGGATAAATCAGAATTGTGGGATACTGAAGGCTGGCTTCCGCGTCCCAAATGGCACCATATTCCCTATACAGTGCACTGCTTTTGACCAGATTGCTTTTGACCAATGCACTATATAGGGAATAGGTTGCCATTTGGGACACACATCGTCCCCCATTCCTCCTCTGCTGCACACATCACAGCATGTGAGTGGGGCAAGGCTGATCTCTAGCTCTGGGTGCCTCCTTTGAGGCACCCAGCTCTGAGGCCATGGAGAGGAGGATGAGAGGAGGAGAGGAGGAGAGGAGGAGAGGAGGAGAGGAGGAGAGGAGGAGAGGAGGAAGGGAAAAGCAGGTTCTAAATAATCGGAGGAATGAAAGGAAAGCTACAAGGAAAACAATTATCTGTAGCTGGGAAGAAGAGAGCATGTAGAGTGAAGAATGATAAACACAATGAGAGGTTTGACTTGAGGTGATATGGTAGGAATCTCTGACGGAATACTCTGAAAGCACATTCCAGTGCAGGCTGGCCAGATATCTAGTACAGGCTGGCCAGATATCTAGTACAGGCTGGCCAGATATCTAGTACAGGCTGGCCAGATATCTAGTACAGGCTGGCCAGATATCTAGTACAGGCTGGCCAGATATCTAGTACAGGCTGGCCAGATATCTAGTACAGGCTGGCCAGATATCTAGTACAGGCTGGCCAGATATCTAGTACAGGCTGGCCAGATATCTAGTACAGGCTGGCCAGATATCTAGTACAGGCTGTCTTGATATCTAGTACAGGCTGGCCAGATATCTAGTACAGGCTGTCTTGATATCTAGTATAGGCTGTCTAGGTATTTAGTACAGGCTGTCTAGGTATTTAGTACAGGCTGTCTAGGTATTTAGTACAGGCTGTCTAGGTATTTAGTACAGGCTGTCTAGGTATTTAGTACAGGCTGTCTTGATATCTAGTACAGGCTGTCTTGATATCTAGTACAGGCTGTCTAGGTATTTAGTACAGGCTGTCTAGGTATTTAGTACAGGCTGTCTAGGTATTTAGTACAGGCTGTCTAGGTATTTAGTACAGGCTGTCTACGTATTTAGTACATGCTGTCTAGGTATTTAGTACAGGCTGTCTAGGTATTTAGTACAGGCTGTCTCGGTATTTAGTACAGGCTGTCTAGGTATTTAGTACAGGCTGTCTAGGTATTTAGTACAGGCTGTCTAGGTATTTAGTACAGGCTGTCTAGGTATTTAGTACAGGCTGGTAGTAGGAGACCGGATGTGCTCTATTGCCTCTCTAAGTTGTCTTTTGGTGGGGTCAATCTTCCATACAGATATATTTAACTTAGGTGACTGTATGGGTCCACTGTCTGCCACAATGTCTGTGATGTGCAGCCTCTCACCATGTTCTCTGCTGTCTCTTCTCTGTCCGTCCCGGTGTCGTTCTTGCCCCGGCAGACGACAGATGACATAGTATCGTCGGCGGAGTGTTCCAGCGACGACGAGGATCTGGAAGAGTGCGATTCCGGACACGCAGGTGGGATGGGTGTGTCGAGTTGTGCTTTGCTCAGACCTACCAGTCTATTTTTATTCCTTTGATTGATTTGCAACCAAAACCAAAAAAAAAAAAGAGGATCGTTCTCTTCTAAGCATCAGGTCCCATGGGAGCCTAAAGTGTAACTTCAGAATACTCCCTAAAAGCACCATGAGATACAGTAGTAAGGGTCTGAGGGTTTCAGCTATACGTATGTGGAAAGTTGAAAGAGCTCCAAGCACTTTGAAGTTGATGAAAGTAAATCCTTAGCAGGCCCTCTGTAGAAAAGTCACTTTTGAAGTTTTGAAGTAATATTTATGCTCCAAACTCTGAGTAAATGTATTCATAGTTCTACACACTCACATATGTTATAGTGTTGTATTCTGTAATACAGTTCGATTATAGTCTCTGATACAAATTACACTGAGCTGTGGGGCCTCTGGTCGTTAACATGGTTAAAAGCGTGAATACGAAATTGTTTTCTCTCAGCATTCAAAGGAGAGCAAACTTTCAATCAAAAAGTACCAAATTAGTATCAAGCTCCATGTTCACACTGATGCTTCAAAATGTATCTGTCCTGTTTTACATGGTTGACATGTTTCTTGCTGTGCGTGTGTGTGCTTCTTCTCGACAGAGGATACATTTTGAGATTATTTTTTAAAAGGAACAAAAATGCTTTCAGCATAGATACTGTGATATGTAGCAGACTAACTACAACAGACCCAGTCCTCCCCCTCTCTTCTCTCTTTCTCCTGTTTGTTCCTTTTGTTTCCTTACACGTTGGAGGCTTGCCTTCCCTGAAACACTCTAATAGACAACAGACATCCTCCAACATCTGTGTGCATCGTTTCTCTCTCTCCTGCTACACCACACATAGTTGTCACCAGGTTGAAGTGAGTTATAACTCTCAGTAGTGTGAAATAATAATAATAATAATAATAATGATAACGCATAATGCCAGAGCTAAGCAGGAAGTAGATTTGAAATGGAAACATATCACTTGTTTTGAGACAACTTGGGTTTAGGAGCGGTTTGCTGCATGCTAATATTAATGATAAGCTGTCTGTCATGTCCCCAACAGAGCTCAGCCAATCATATTGTCCGTCATGTCCCCAACAGAGCTCAGCCAATCATATTGTCTGTCATGAGGATAATTCATCCAGATACACTCCTATTAGTCCTGAAAATGACTAACTATAAACAACTATTGCCTGGTTCAATGTGAACCAGCATAGACATAAACTACCCAGAACAGACATCCCCATTCAAGTCACCGTTCTGTGGTTGGTAAATGTTCCGGTGGACTATTGAATATTCAAATTCTATGACTATTGTGTGAAGGGCCTCTCTCGCTCTCTCCTCTCCTGAATCCCTGTGGAAGTCATTCTTCCCCTCTCCTCCCTCCTGTGGAAGTCATTCTTCCCCTCTCCTCCCTCCTGTGGAAGTCATTCTTCCCCTCTCTACCATCCTGTGGAAGTCATTCTCCCCCTCTACCATCCTGTGGAAGTCATTCTCCCCCTCTACCATCCTGTGGAAGTCATTCTCCCCCTCTACCATCCTGTGGAAGTCATTCTCCCCCTCTACCATCCTGTGGAAGTCATTCTCCCCCTCTACCATCCTGTGGAAGTCATTCTTCCCCTCTCCCCCCTCCTGTGGAAGTCATTCTTCCCCTCTCCTCCATCCTGTGGAAGTCATTCTCCCCCTCTCTACCTTCCTGTGGAAGTCATTCTCCCCCTCTACCATCCTGTGGAAGTCATTCTCCCCCTCTACCATCCTGTGGAAGTCATTCTCCCCCTCTACCATCCTGTGGAAGTCATTCTTCCCCTCTACCATCCTGTGGAAGTCATTCTTCCCCTCTCTACCTTCCTGTGGAAGTCATTCTTCCCCTCTACCATCCTGTGGAAGTCATTCTTCCCCTCTACCATCCTGTGGAAGTCATTCTCCCCCTCTACCATCCTGTGGAAGTCATTCTCCCCCTCTACCATCCTGTGGAAGTCATTCTTCCCCTCTCCCCCCTCCTGTGGAAGTCATTGTTCCCCTCTCCCCCCTCCTGTGGAAGTCATTGTTCCCCTCTCCTCCATCCTGTGGAAGTCATTCTCCCCCTCTCTACCGTACCTGTGGAAGTCAATCTTCCCCTCTACTCCATCCTGTGGAAGTCATTCTCCCCCTCTCTACCGTACCTGTTGTAGTCATTCTTCCCCTCTCTCCCCTCCTATGGATGTCATTCTCCCCCTCTTGCCCCTCCTGTTGTAGTCATTATCCCCTCTCTCTGCACCTGTGGAAGTCATTATGCCCCCTTCTCCTCCTGTTGTAGTCATTCTCCCTCTCTCTCCTCCTGTTGTAGTCATTCTCCCTCTCTCTCCTCCTGTTGTAGTCATTATCCCCTCTCTCTGCACCTGTGGAAGTCATTATGCCCCCTTCTCCTCCTGTTGTAGTCATTCTCCCTCTCTCTCCTCCTGTGGAAGTCATTCTCCCTCTCTCTCCTCCTGTTGTAGTCATTCTCCCTCTCTCTCCTCCTGTTGTAGTCATTCTCCCTCTCTCTCCTCCTGTTGTAGTCATTCTCCCTCTCTCTCCTCCTGTGGAAGTCATTCTCCCTCTCTCTCCTCCTGTGGAAGTCATTCTCCCCCTCTCTACCGTCCTGTGGAAGTCATTCTCCCCCTCTCTACCGTCCTGTGGAAGTCATTCTACCCCTCTCTACCGTCCTGTTGTAGTCATTATCCCCTCTCTCTGCACCTGTGGAAGTCATTATGCCCCCTTCTCCTCCTGTTGTAGTCATTCTCCCTCTCTCTCCTCCTGTTGTAGTCATTCTCCCTCTCTCTCCTCCTGTTGTAGTCATTCTCCCTCTCTCTCCTCCTGTTGTAGTCATTCTCCCTCTCTCTCCTCCTGTTGTAGTCATTCTCCCTCTCTCTCCTCCTGTTGTAGTCATTCTCCCTCTCTCTCCTCCTGTTGTAGTCATTCTCCCTCTCTCTCCTCCTGTTGTAGTCATTCTCCCTCTCTCCCCTCCTGTGGAAGTCATTCTCCCTCTCTCTCCTCCTGTTGTAGTCATTCTCCCTCTCTCTCCTCCTGTTGTAGTCATTCTCCCTCTCTCTCCTCCTGTTGTAGTCATTCTCCATCTCTCCCCTCCTGTGGAAGTCATTCTCCCTCTCTCCCTCCTGTTGTAGTCATTCTCCCTCTCTCCCCTCCTGTGGAAGTCATTCTCCCTCTCTCTCCTCCTGTTGTAGTCATTCTCCCTCTCTCTCCTCCTGTTGTAGTCATTCTCCCTCTCTCTCCTCCTGTTGTAGTCATTCTCCCTCTCTCTCCTCCTGTTGTAGTCATTCTCCATCTCTCCCCTCCTGTGGAAGTCATTCTCCCTCTCTCTCCTCCTGTTGTAGTCATTCTCCCTCTCTCCCCTCCTGTGGAAGTCATTCTCCCTCTCTCTCCTCCTGTTGTAGTCATTCTCCCTCTCTCTCCTCCTGTTGTAGTCATTCTCCCTCTCTCCCCTCCTGTAGAAGTCATTCTCTCCCCTTCTCTCCCCTCCTGTAGAAGTCATTCTCTCCCCTTCTCTCCCCTCCTGTGGAAGTCATTCTCTCCCCTTCTCTCCCCTCCTGTGGAAGTCATTCTCTCCCCTTCTCTCCCCTCCTGTGGAAGTCATTCTCTCCCCTTCTCTCCCCTCCTGTGGATGTCATTCTCTAGCGATCTAAAAAAAAATGTATTAGTGGGCTGTCCTTCCAAATGCCATCATCGAACACTAATTAATTCCAAGCTAATCTGCCTAAATATGCCTGGGCTAATTATCAAACATATGTCCACTTTTTTCTCAGCACAATGTAAATCGGTTTTCATTAAGACCACCTGAAAACGATGTATTGGCCTATTCTGTTATCCCTGGTAGGAGATAATGAATCAGCAATTCGGCTTAGTTAATTATATATTTGATTTAATTATTTATTTATATTTTTCCGTGTTGAAAGAGGTTTCTGAATATGTGTACAGTGGATAAGGAAGTAATTGTACAGTTTATAATCTCTAGAGCTTTGTGACCTTAAGTTGCATCGTGGGCTAAAGGCATTGTGGTAGGAATGTTGTTTTTTTATGTGGCCCATTAGAATTTCTCTGTAAAGCAATACATATGATAGCTTTATGTTATCTCAATGCATATGATAACATAAAGCTATCTCAATACATATGATAGCTTTATGTTATCTCAATACATATGATAGCTTTATGTTATCTCAATGCATATGATAGCTTTATGTTATCTCAATACATATGATAGCTTTATATTATCTCAATGCATATGATAGCTTTATGTTATCTCAATACATATGATAGCTTTATGTTATCTCAATACACATGATAGCTTTATGTTATCTCAATACACATGATAGCTTTATGTTATCCCAATACACATGATAGCTTTATGTTATCTCAATACATATGATAGCTTTATGTTATCTCAATGCATGAAGTTGTAATGACTTAGTTTACCTAAGTACAGCTGAAATTAAATGGACATGGCGGACAGCTTGAACAATTTAAAAGTTTAACTTCCAAAACATAAATCCCAAGTATTCTCAGAAGCAAAAGTTTGAGTAAGTAAGTACAGTATATTCTGAACTTGTCAGTCAGAGTTGAGTTAACTTGGTACCCCCTCATGGAGGCATACTGTAGGGGTAACAATAAACTACATTTAGTCATAAACAGTCATACATGCATCTCACTATGTTGACACAGACATTCATACCCTCATGCTGCCCCTCTGCTTCAGGTTTTGTGAACAGTTGCATGACATTTTTTATTTATTTGTTTTGTTACTTTTATGTTTGAATCTTTTTCTTTTCCATAGTGAAGTGTATTCTGGACATCTCTACTCTTCTGTACCCTTTCTGACTTTACTCTTCTTCTGCTTATGATTTGAGTTGTCCGGACTTATTGATTTTGTTCTCATCATCCGCCCATCTACCAGGATAGAGCTGATCCCTCCCCTTTGCCTCATCTTGTGCCGCTTGATATCTGGGTGGTTGAAAGTGAAACAACAGTACTCCTACTCATCTTCTTGTTGATGTTTTCTGTGCCATTATTAAAGGCTGATTCTGAAACATACCCTATTTTCCATTTACAACACAGGAAATGAAAGGCAACAAAATATTTTCTTGCCATCATACTTTTTTTTGGCCTTGTGCAGGCAACCCCATTCTGTCTCAAGAAATTTGTGTCTGAAAGAATGACTCCCTGCCCTCCCCCTCCCCCCCCACCCAACCCCCCACCCAACCCCAACCCCCCACCCAACCCCCCACCCAACCCCACGCCCACCCTGCCTTCTTTCTCTCAGCCTTTCTGCATATACATGTCGGTTTTGAATGCAGATGGCATAAAAATTATTTTATTGCTGCAAAGTATATCTGTTTTTCTATTCTATATATGTTGCTGCCAGTAGAAGGCATTTGTGGCATGTCTATACAGTAGACTAGAAGACTAACTTCCTGTAACTACCTCGGTGACTCCTCCTCCTTCTTGCTAATGCATGCTGGGATTTGATTGGTGGCCATTTTGTGTGCTTCTACCTCCACCTACAACTCTGCTCTCAGGCTAACCTCGCCTCGCCCTGCCTGGGGAAGCAGTGATGGTTACCCCTCCACTGCTGCCCCTCCTGCTTCTTGTCACGTTGGTTACCGTGTCTGTCTGTCTGTCTGTCTGTCTGTCTGTCTGTCTGTCTGTCTGTCTGTCTGTGTTACCTGTAGTGTCTGTTCTTACTGTTTGTCTGTGATTGTTTTTGTCTTTGTTTGAAAACTGTCTAAACCTGAACCTACCCTGTGATCCTGAGAGAGTTCCACAAGAAGGCAAATAAGGAACGTTGCCAAATATATTCTACACCTGCGGCTGACTCCATTTCAAGAACCACAGTTGTGCAATGTACCAATTCACTGAGTAGATGATAACATAATGAAGCACATTTCCCCTAACTAACTTCCTTATCAACCATAATCCATGTAGACCGCTACAACTCTGTCAGATGTAAGTCACTTGACTACTTGACAAACGGATTGATCAACCACCACATCCGCATGCTGTTCAAGTGTCTTGTGAAACCTCATCATTATTCTGCAGGTAATCAGCCACTTTGGTGCAGGGAACAAATTCTGCCTTGGCTTGTCTTAGCGAATTATAGCATTTTGCATTTACATTTTAGTCACTTAGCTGCCAGTGCAACATTAGAAACATCCTACGTTGTTTTTTAAAGAACAAAAGAGCAGAGCGACAGATAGTTTACTTCACAACACTGTCAGTCGAACAGCGCCTCCATAAAACGAGGACATAAGACAGCCACCGAGCAGCACAAGACAAACCACATGCAATAAAACCTCATGAAATGTAACGACATGAGCATTTAGATTAACGACTGATGAATAGGCCCGGTAATCTAATGGAGACCTAACCGAATTCTGCATGTCTCTTTAACACGAGGCGGGAGGGAAAACAGGGGGGATGAAACCAGTGGAGAGAGTGAACTATGAGAGGGGTAGATCAATGTCTCCCTCTCTCAACTAGCTGTGTTGCTCTGGCGTTGTTAGGTCCCATCGGACCGGCTGTCACGTCAATGCAGGCCCTAGATCAGTTTAAAGGTTATTCAGCTGACACATGTCAATGGAGCGGCGGGGGGGTGCTTAATGGCCAGTCGACAAATTGACCGGCAGACGGGACTTGCCGGGCTGCGTTACGACGCCGTGGCTGGCTGGAGAATGCCAATTTAAAATGCAGGAGTGCACCCAGCCAGCCTCATGATGACAGATTAAGACATGTCTGCCACATTCTCCTGTAACGGGACAGGACACCTGACACAAAAACATTCCGGATGTACTGTACAGTGCCTTGGGAAAGTAATCACAACCCTGGACTTTTTCCACATTTTGTTAAGTTACAGGCATATTCTGAAATGTTTTACATTTAAAAAAAATCCTCAGCAATCTACACACGATATCTCATAACAACAAAGTGAAAATGTCAAAGCAAAAACCAAGCCATGAGGTCGACGGAGCAAACGGGAGAGAAGGGCCTTGTTCAGGGAGGTGCCCAACAACCCAATGGTCACTCTGACAGAGCTCCAGAGTTCCTCTGTGGAGATGGGAGAACCTTCAGAAGGACAACCATCTTTGTAGCCCTCCACCAATCAGGCCTTTATGGTTGAATGGCCAGACGGAAGCCACACCTCAGTAAAAGGCACATGACAGCCCGCTTGGAGTTTGCCAAAAGGCACCTAAAGACTCTCAGACCATAAGAAACAAGATTCTCTGGTATGATGAAACTAAGATTTAACTCTTTGGCCTGAATAGCTGTGCAGCAAAACTCCCCATCCAACCTGAGCTTGAGAGAATCTGCAGAGAAGAATGGAATACACTCCCCAAGTACAAGCTTGTAGCGTCGCAGCCAAGAAGACTCTATTCTGTAATCGCTGCCAAAGGTGCTTCAACAAAGTTCTGAGCAAAAGGTCAGAATACTTATGTAAATTATATATTTCAGTTTTTTATTTGTAATACATTTGCAAACAATTCTAAAAACCTGATTTTGCTTTGTCATTATGGAGTATTGTGTGTAGATTGATGAGGAAAAAACACAATTCAATCAGTTTTAGAATAAAGCTTTAACCTAACAAAATGTGGAAAAAGTCTAGGAGTCTGAATACATTCCGAAATATTTGTACACCCCTCAAAATGTGTGTACTCGGCTGTTTCAATCACACCCGTTGCTGACAGGTGTATAAAATTGAGCACACAGCCATGCAATCTCCATAGACAAATATTGGCTGTAGATTTGCCTTACTGAAGAGCTCAGAGACTTTCAATGTGGCACCATCATAGGATGCTACCTTTCCAACAAGTAAGTTCATCAAATGTCTGCCCTGCCAACTGTAAGTGCTGTTATTGTGAAGTGGAATCGCCTAGGAGCAACATCGCCTCAGCTGTGAAGTGGTAGGCCGCACAAGCTCACAGAATGAGACCGCCGAGTGCTGAAATTGTCTGTCCTTGGTTGCATTACTCACTACCAAGTACCAAACTGTTTCTGGAAGCAACGTCAACACAATAACTTTCGCCGGGAGCTTCATGAAATGGGTTTGCACACAACCCTAAGATCACAATGCCAAGCGTCCGGCTGGAGTGATGTAAAGCTCGCCGCCATTGGACTCTGAAGGAGAGGAGAAGAGAGCGGTGGACAGATAGAGGAGAGGAGAAGAGAGAGGGGGACAGATAGAGGAGAGGAGAAGAGAGAGGGGGACAGATAGAGGAGAGGAGAAGAGAGCAGTGGACAGATAGAAGAGAGGAGAAGAGAGAGGGGGACAGATAGAGAAGAGTGAGGGGGACAGATAGAGGAGAAGAGAGAGGGGGACAGATAGAGGAGAGGAGAGAGGGGGACAGATAGAGGAGAGGAGAAGAGAGCGGTGGACAGATAGAGGAGAGGAGAAGAGAGAGGGGGACAGATAGAGAAGAGTAAGGGGGACAGATAGAGGAGAAGAAAGCGGTGGACAGATAGAGGAGAAGAGAAGAGTGAGGGGGACAGATAGAGGAGAGGAGAAGAGAGAGGGGGACAGATAGAGGAGAGTAGAAGAGAGTGGGGGACAGATAGAGGAGAGGAGAAGAGAGAGGGGGACAGATAGAGGAGAAGAGAGAGGGGGGCAGAAAGAGGAGAGGAGAACAGACAGGGGGACAGATAGAGGAGAGGAGAAGAGGGAGGGGGACAGGAAGAGAAGAAGAGAACAGAGAGGGGGATAGATAGAGGAGAAGAGAGAGGGGGACAGTTAGAGGAGAAGAGAGAGGGGACAGATAGAGGAGACGAGAAGAGAGAGGGGGACAGATAGAGGAGAAGAGAGTGGGGGACAGATAGAGGAGAAGAGAGAGGGGGACAGATAGAGGAGAAGAGAGAGGGGGACAGTTAGAGGAGAAGAGAGAGGGGGACAGATAGAATAGAGGAGAAGAGAGAGGGGGACAGATAGAGGAGACGAGAGAGGGGGATAGATAAAGGAGAAGAGAGAGGGGGACAGTTAGAGGAGAAGAGGGCGGGGGACAGATAGAGGAGAGGAGAAGAGAGAGGGGGACAGATAGAGGAGACGAGAGAGGGGGATAGATAAAGGAGAAGAGAGAGGGGACAGTTAGAGGAGAAGAGAGAGGGGGATAGATAGAGGAGAAGAGAGAGGGGGACAGTTAGAGGAGAAGAGAGCGGGGGACAGATAGAGGAGAGGAGAAGAGAGAGGGGGACAGATAGAGGAGACGAGAGAGGGGGATAGATAAAGGAGAAGAGAGAGGGGGACAGTTAGAGGAGAAGAGAGCGGGGGACAGATAGAGGAGAGGAGAAGAGAGAGGTGGACAGATAGAGGAGACGAGAGAGGGGGATAGATAAAGTAGAAGAGAGAGGGGGACAGTTAGAGGAGAAGAGAGAGGGGGATATATAGAGGAGAAGAGAGTGGGGGACAGATAGAGGAGAAGAGAGAGGGGGACAGATAGAGGAGACGAGAGAGGGGGACAGATAGAGGAGACGAGAGAGGGGGACAGATAGAGGAGAGGAGAAGAGAGAGGGGGACAGATAGAGGAGACGAGAGAGGGGGACAGATAGAGGAGACGAGAGAGGGGGAGAGAGAGGAGAAGAGAGAGGGGGACAGATAGAGGAGAGGAGAAGAGAGAGGGGGACAGATAGAGGAGAGGAGAAGAGAGCGGTGGACAGATAGAGTAGAGGAGAAGAGAGAGGGGGACAGATAAAGGAGAGGAGAAGAGAGCGGTGGACAGATAGAGGAGAGGAGAAGAGAGAGGGGGACAGATAGAGAAGAGTAAGGGGGACAGATAGAGGAGAAGAAAGCGGTGGACAGATAGAGGAGAGGAGAAGAGAGAGGGGGACAGATAGAGAAGAGTGAGGGGGACAGATAGAGGAGAGGAGAAGAGAGAGGGGGACAGATAGAGGAGAGTAGAAGAGAGTGGGGGACAGATAGAGGAGAGGAGAAGAGAGAGGGGGACAGATAGAGGAGAAGAGAGAGGGGGGCAGAAAGAGGAGAGGAGAAGAGACAGGGGGACAGAAAGAGGAGAGGAGAAGAGAGAGGGGGACAGGAAGAGAAGAAGAGAAGAGAGAGGGGGATAGATAGAGGAGAAGAGAGAGGGGGACAGTTAGAGGAGAAGAGAGAGGGGGACAGATAGAGGAGAAGAGAGAGGGGACAGATAGAGGAGAAGAGAGAGGGGGACAGATAAAGGAGAAGAGAGAGGGGGACAGTTAGAGGAGAAGAGAGCGGGGGACAGATAGAGGAGAGGAGAAGAGAGAGGTGGACAGATAGAGGAGACGAGAGAGGGGGATAGATAAAGTAGAAGAGAGAGGGGGACAGTTAGAGGAGAAGAGAGAGGGGGATAGATAGAGGAGAAGAGAGAGGGGGACAGATAGAGGAGACGAGAGAGGGGGACAGATAGAGGAGAAGAGAGGGGGGACAGTTAGAGGAGAAGAGAGAGGGGGACAGATAGAGGAGAAGAGAGAGGGGGACAGATAGAGGAGAGGAAAAGAGAGAGGGGGACAGTTAGAGGAGAAGAGAGAGGGGGACAGTTAGAGGAGAAGAGAGAGGGGGACAGATAGAGGAGAAGAGAGAGGGGGACAGATAGAGGAGAAGAGAGAGGGGGACAGATAGAGGAGAAGAGAGAGGAGAAGAGAGAGGGGGACAGATAGAGGAGAAGAGAGAGGGGACAGATAGAGGAGAAGAGAGAGGGGGACAGATAGAGGAGACGAGAGAGGGGGACAGATAGAGGAGACGAGAGAGGGGGACAGATAGAGGAGACGAGAGAGGGGGACAGATAGAGGAGACGAGAGAGGGGGACAGATAGAGGAGACGAGAGAGGGGGACAGATAGAGGAGAAGAGAGAGGGGGACATATAGAGGAGACGAGAGAGGGGGACAGATAGAGGAGAAGAGAGAGGGGGACAGATAGAGGAGAAGAGAGAGGGGGACATATAGAGGAGAAGAGAGAGGGGGACATATAGAGGAGACGAGAGAGGGGGACAGATAGAGGAGAAGAGAGAGGGGGACAGATAGAGGAGAAGAGAGAGGGGGACATATAGAGGAGACGAGAGAGGGGGACATATAGAGGAGACGAGAGAGGGGGACAGATAGAGGAGAAGAGAGAGGGGTTCAGATAGAGGAGACGAGAGAGGGGGACAGATAGAGGAGACGAGAGAGGGGGACAGATGCAGAAGAAAGGGGGTAAGACAAACTGCTGCTCTGAGATGTTCATCATCATCCACAATGCATCTGTCTTCCTCTGGATGCTGAGGTGGGTTGTGAGGACTGTTTTCTGTTCCGACGTATCCTACATTACTCTGCTTCTGTCTCAACATAGACCACTTTGTTTAAAGGACGACGTCCTAACAGAAGATGTTAGTAAATAACTCCGCTTCTCTTAGAGGTATGCTACTGAGATTCACCCCAAGGTGAAAAGACAGAAACTTGTCCATGTCTAGTTTGTGCCCCATAGATGATAGGATCAGTTTGCTTTGCTTGGTAGAAAGCTCAAACTTTCCCACGATGCACCTGTATATTATAATAAGCCCAGGTGCAGTATGTACCTTGAAATACTCTGATAGTAAGTGTTGTGTTGTTGGTCTCGCTCTCTCACTCTCTCTCTCTCTCTGGTAATCATCTCTCTTCCTGCCGAGCCAGAGTTGAATGAATCTGCTGTAGTAGGCCTCAGGCACAACGGGATTTAAGGTCTGAAAACGACTCTTCACACACAATCTTTAGCCAGCCCTGTAAAATCTCACTGAGTCAGTCAAAGTGGCTGTGTCTGGGTGAGTGCCTGTGTGCTGCCTGCCTGTCTGCCATCTGTCTCTCTGTGCTGTCACAGCCGCTAAAACCCGTCGCGCTGCCTTCCTGATGGGACTCATCTCTATTCCGAGGTCTCAGCAAACGCTGGACAGACACGGAGATTAGTCAGAAAATGAAGAGAGAGAGAGACAGAAAGGGAAGAAGAGAAGAGAACGTGGGACAGGAAGAGAAGAAGAGAAGAGAGGGGGACAGGAAGAGAAGAGAGAGGGGGACAGGAAGAGAAGAGAGAGGGGGACAGGAAGAGAAGAAGAGAAGAGAGAGGGGGACAGGAAGAGAAGAGAAGAGAGAGGGGGACAGAAAGAGAAGAAGAGAAGAGAGAGGGGGACAGGAAGAGAAGAAGAGAAGAGAGAGGGGGACAGGAAGAGAAGAGAGAGGGGGACAGGAAGAAAAGAAGAGAGAGGGGGACAGGAAGAGAAGAAGAGAAGAGAGAGGGGACAGGAAGAGAAGAAGAGAAGAGAGAGGGGACAGGAAGAGAAGAAGAGAAGAGAGAGGGGGACAGGAAGAGAAGAAGAGAAGAGAGAGGGGGACAGGAAGAGAAGAGAAGAGAGAGGGGGACAGAAAGAGAAGAAGAGAAGAGAGGGGGACAGGAAGAGAAGAAGAGAAGAGAGGGGGACATGAAGAGAAGAAGAGAAGAGAGAGGGGGACAGGAAGAGAAGAAGAGAAGAGAGAGGGGGACATGAAGAGAAGAAGAGAAGAGAGGGGGACAGGAAGAGAAGAGAGAGGGGGACAGGAAGAGAAGAGAGAGGGGGACAGGAAGAGAAGAAGAGAAGAGAGAGGGGGATAGGAAGAGAAGAAGAGAAGAGAGAGGGGGACAGGAAGAGAAGAAAAGAAGAGAAGAGAGGGGGACAGGAAGAGAAGAAGAGAAGAGAGAGGGGGACAGGAAGAGAAGAAGAGAAGAGAGAGGGGGACAGGAAGAGAAGAAGAGAAGAGAGAGGGGGACAGGAAGAGGAGAAGAGAAGAGAGAAGGGGACAGGGGGTAAAACAGAAACTGCTGCTCTGAGATTTACATCATCATCCACGCTGCATCTGTCTACCTCTGGATGCTGAGGTGGGTTGTGAGGACTGTTTTGATCCAGCTGCTTTTGCCTCGACTAGTCTGATTCATCCTACATTACTCTGTGTCTGTCTGAAGAACAAGGACCACTTGTACAAAGGACTTGTATAAAGGACTATGTCATCAGAGAAGAAGTTAGTACATAACGCCGCTTCCCTATTTAGTGTGTGTGTGTGGGGGGGGGGGGGGGTCAGTCAGACAGAGAAAGAAACTGACAGGTCAGGGAGTTGTGTACCTTCAGATTTCCTGTACTAAAGGATGCGAGGCTTAACACAAAGCCCACAAAGCGCAAATCTTGACATTAGTCCACAAAACCACTTCATCTTTACATAAATCCACAAAGCCCTCCATCTTGACATTAGTCCACAAAGCCCTCCATCTTGACATTAGTCCACAAAGCCCTCCATCTTGACATTAGTCCACAAAGCCCCTCTATCTTGACATTAGTCCACAAAGCCCCTCTATCTTGACATTAGTCCACAAAGCTCCTCTATCTTGACATTATTCCACAAAGCTCCTATATCTTGACATTATTCCACAAAGCCCCTCTATCTTGACATTATTCCACAAAGCCCTCCATCTTGACATTAGGCCACAAGGCCCCTCCATCTTGACATTATTCCACAAAGCCCTCCATCTTGTAAGTCGCTCTGGATAAGAGCGTCTGCTAAATGACTTAAATGTAATGTAATGTTGACATTAGTCCACAAAGCCCTCCATCTTGACATTAGGCCACAAGGCCCCTCCATCTTGACATTATTCCACAAAGCCCTCCATCTTGACATTAGTCCACAAAGCCCCTCCATCTTGACATTATTCCACAAAGCCCTCCATCTTGACATTAGTCCACAAAGCCCTCCATCTTGACATTAGTCCATAAAGTCAGTCCATCTTGACATTATTCCACAAAGCCCTCCATCTTGACATTATTCCACAAAGCCCTACATCTTGACATTATTCCACAAAGCCCTCCATCTTGACATTAGTCCACAAAGCCCTACATCTTGACATTAGTCCATAAAGCCCTCCATCTTGACATTAGTCCACAAAGCCAGTCCATCTTGACATTAACAAAGAAATCAAAACAAACAGTGTCTCTTTAAGTATACCCATTAGAATGTGCAGTGTTTCCACTGAGGTGAACCAATGAAATGTGCAACGCTGGTAATAGAGCTAACGTTAGAGGATCAAAGTGTTTACTAAAATGTCAAGGTCCTCTGGCATGCTTTTTCTTCCTTGAGCCCCTTTCTCTCTATCACTGTCTCTCTCGCTCTCACACACACACACACACACACACACACACACACACACACACACACACACACACACACCCCTCTCACAACCAGGCAGATCCCTTTGGGTCAGATGGTATGCAAAGGTTTTGTTGATTTAGCTGGAAAGCTAACAATTGCCAAAAGCTTGTAGGTGTTCAGGAATGAAGGGGCGAGTGGATAGATGTAAACAAGGCCAAGACCATACAGGGCAGACAGAGAGAAATATACCCTCCACCTCTCTGAAATCACTTTGTGAGCGCCGTTACTGTTTATCCAACAGGGAAGGCAGCCGATGTCTGAAAATATTACCATAGCCACACGATAGGAACAGGGACACTGAATTTGAGTGTAGAGCAGACTACATTGTCTTTAGACTCCACACCGAGGCTTGGTGGTGATCCAGAGTTGTCGGTTATACCACAACATATACACTGAGGGAAAAAAGGGTTTGATCCCCTGCTGATTTTGTACGTTTGCCCGCTGACAAAGAAATGATCAGTCTATAATTTTAATGGTAGGTTTTTTGAACAGTGAGAGACAGAATAACAACAACAAAATCGAGAAAAACACATGTCAAAAATGTTATAAATTGATTTGCATTTTAATGAGAGAAATAAGTATTTGACCCCCTCTGCAAAACATGAGTACTTGGTGGCAAAATTCGTTGGCAATCACAGAAGTTAGACGTATCTTGTAGTTGGCCACCGGGTTTGCACACATCTCAGGAGGGATTTTGTCCCACTCCTCTTTGCAGATCTTCTCCAAGTCATTAAGGTTTCGAGGCTGACGTTTGGCAACTCGAACCTTCAGCTCCCTCCACAGATTTTCTATGGGATTAAGGTCTGGAGACTGGCTAGGCCACTCCAGGACCTTAATGTGCTTCTTCTTGAGCCACTCCTTTGTTGCCTTGGCCGTGTGTTTTGGGTCATTGTCATGCTGGAATACCCATCCACGACCCATTTTCAATGCCCTGGCTGAGGGAAGGAGGTTCTCACCCAAGATTTGACGGTACATGGCCCGTCCATCGTCCCTTTGATGCGGTGAAGTTTTCCTGTCCCCTTAGCAGAAAAACACCACCATAGCATAATGTTTCCACCTCCATGTTTGACAGTGGGGATGGTGTTCTTGGGGTCATAGGCAGCAGTCCTCCTCCTCCAAACACGGCGAGTTGAGTTGATGCCAAAGAGCTCCATTTTGGTCTCATCTGACCACAACACTTTCACCCAGTTGTCCTCTGAATCATTCAGATGTTCATTGACAAACTTCAGCCGGGCATGTATATGTGCTTTCTTGAGCAGGGGGACCTTGCGGGCGCTGCAGGATTTCAGTCCTTCACTGTGTAGTGCATTACCAATTGTTTTCTTGGTGACTATGGTCCCAGCTGCCTTGAGATCATTGACAAGATCCTCCTGTGTAGTTCTGGGCTGATTCCTCACCGTTCTCATGATCATTGCAACTCCACGAGGTGAGATCTTGCATGGAGCCCCAGGCCAAGAGAGATTGACATTTCTTTTGTGTTTCTTCCATTTGCGAATAATCACACCAACTGTTATCACCTTCTCACCAAGCTGCTTGGCGATGGTCTTGTAGCCCATTCCAGCCTTGTGTAGGTCTACAATCTTGTCCCTGACATCCTTGGAGAGCTCTTTGATCTTGGCCATGGTGGAGAGTTTGGAATCTTATTGATTGATTGCTTCTGTGGACAGGTGTCTTTTAGACAGGTAACAAACTGAGATTAGGAGCACTCCCTTTAAGTGTGTGCTCCTAATCTCAGCTCGTTACCTGTATAGAAGACACCTGGGAGCCAGAAATCTTTCTGATTGAGAGGGGGTCTCATACTTATTTCCCTCATTAAAATGCAAATCAATTTATAACATTTTTGACATGCGTTTTTTCTGGATTTTTGTTGTTGTTATTCTATCTCTCACTGTTCAAATAAACCTACCATTAAAATTATAGACTGATCATTTCTTTGACAGTGTGCAAACGTACAAAATCAGCAGGGGATCAAATACTTGTTTCCCTCACTGTACCACCCCATAGATACTACAGCTCTTTCATAGTTATTAGCCTAAACTCACAATATAATCCAATCACGTGTTTCACAGCACTATTCCAGAGGCCAAAGCAGCGGAACCAGAACTTTAGATCTAAAATAAATGTCCTTATCACATCACAATGGGGCATGAAAAGCCTCAACTTCTTGTCACGTCCCAAAGGGGCACGGATAGCCCCAACTCCTTGAGCCTTCTTGTGGAACTTCCTCTGAACACTGTGTGTACCTGTCAAGCGAAGGCTGTTGGTTATGCATTAACATAAAACTGAACTATACATTTAGTAAAAGTGGACCTTAGTTTGATGTTATAATTTGAAGTCTAGGCCACATCATGTGGGTTGTATATCACCCATGGTGTTTCTTCTGCCTCTCCGATGGTTGATGTCTGATAATACATTGTTCTTTGCCTGAAGCAATATGCCTCACAGGCCTTGATGCAATGACCTCTAGTCACCTTTAACCCCATCCTGACCCTCTGACCCCAGCTTGCTGTACTGTTATTGTATATTACTCTCCCTAAATGCAACTTACTTAAAGCACGCGTTAACCATGAACCTCTAATAGTAAAAACAACTCCAATATCCTGTCTAATATTTACCTTACCTCTCTCTGAATTACATCCAGATTGCACGCCTGTTCTGTGTTTTTAAAATGACTAACAACAGATATGTATTTCATAAAGAATTAACTAATAATAATGTTATTATTATTATTAGTTACTACATGAAGTTGGTGGCAACTTCCCCTACGAACTGTCCCTCTTCTCTATGTCTGCTTCAGTGTGTGCTTTCTGGTTGTTCATCTTTGATAGTGTGAGAATTTTAATGCTTTTAATTTCTTGCTTGCCAATTTGTAATTTCCTTTTGTCTATTTGTACATATATGTAAATATACATATGTGGATATCTATGTTAATTACTGAAATTGCTCAAAATGACCTCTTTAATAATATGATAATTTCCTTAGCAGTACTATCGATAGTGGTATGGTAAAGAATTCCTAATTAGGACATTTCTTCCTTTTTTACTAATGATTTTTATTGGTTAACTATGGTTGAAATACACAGTTCTGATTGGCCACCCCAAACACATGATCCAGTATACAATTTGACAATTTACAATTTCATTGAGAAAAAAACTAGAAGAAAACTCAAAAATACAACTGTCCTCACCACTATTCCTTTCAACATGTTTCAAACCTGTTCTTAGACTCCTACATTTTTTCCTGTTATTCAATTAGCAAATTTGGATTTCATTTGGACTATAGTTAATGATTTAATTCTTTAATTCCACATGGCAAAGAAAGAAGTTGCAGCTTAGGGTTTGTAAAAAAGTGTCAGTGTTGAAAGTGCTGTTCTCTTCTGTAGATGGGTATGTATATGCTCATGGGTTGTATGTCCCCATCCCTTCCTTACAGCCAAAAGCTCTAATGCCGCCCGGCCGCTTCGTACCACCTTTACATGGACATGGCAACTGACGTACACATTCACCCCCATCTATGTCATTTCCTTCCTAGTATGTTCCTAGGTCCTCCCCCCTTCTTACACCCCTCCCCCCACTCTGAACCCCCTTTTACGTAGATGTTAAAGATATGTACAGTCATCCATTCGTTCAAAACTTATGAACAACGAAGTTCAAGTTAAAGTTAAGCAAAAAAAGTTTTACAAAATATTTAAAAAAGAGTTTAATAATCAGACTGTAAATATTTATGGAGGAGTTACATAAAAGGAGCTTTTCTCTCACAGCCAAGACTTATCTATAGATGTACAGTTTTCTGTTTTTATGAAAAGAAATTACTATTTAAAAAAGATATAATGATCCTGACCAGAATGGTGAAGATTCTTGTTCATGTCATGTGTGGATGTGTGTTCTTCCTTCCCTGTACCATCCTGTCTAAAAGATATAGAACTCAAATGCAGCAAAATTGTTAAAAAGAAACTAACCTAACTTGTCCAAAAACATTCTTACACAACTTTCTTTTGTACACTTTTTTTCTTCCTGCCAAAATCATGCGAGCAATTTGTTGATGTAAGTTGGCAAAACTTTTCGTCTTTTTGAAAACAATTTTTCGTGGGCTTTTTATGATTTTTGAAGCGAATGTATTTGACCTCTTTCTATGTAGTAATCCCTCTTTGGATAAATCTATTTAGTTTGTGAATGTTGACCATGTTTGCTCTAATTCTCAGTCTTAACTGTGTTTGCAATGCCTTACTTATTTTTTTTCTTTATTTCCTTTTTTTATTTTTATTAGATATCTGCATCTTCTTTTAGTGCCCTGTTTGTGGTGAGCCTTTGCAGTGTACAAGCTAGCCATATTGGCAAGAGGTTTACGCAGATTCAACCGACATCTGAATGTTACTCTCATATGTTTTTAGAAACCGCCCTAATCGTAAAATAATATAATAAAGGACAAGAAAAATGAATAGAAAGAAAGATAGACTAGTCAACAACAAACATAGTAACTGATACTGATAAAAGAGAGAAGTACATTCAGCTGTTGTTGTGGAACTGTCAGGTGACTTTGTGCCATTGTGGCAACTGTATAAGAGCAGTCAAAAGGCAAGGGGTTAAGGCCAGTGGGGGAGCCTAGTGAACTCACCATAATAACATTAAGAATGTAGGAATATTTACCTCAGTTTATTGTATTAGACCCAAAAGCAATAGCTACAGAAAATAATGACAAGTTGAGCCCGGTCTTTGCACCCTAGAAGCACACGACAAGTTTGACCTCTATCTCCATTATTGTTATTTCCATTGGACAATAATAGAATATGCTGTGGATTGTATGCAAATCGTCACTATATTTTTTATCATGTATTTCTTTATATTAGGAAAGCAGAAAAGTCAGTCTCTCAATGTATTTTACACCTATCGAGGTATAAGCTTGAAAGGTATGATTAAAGTTAAGGTAGATGTTATTTCTCAGTCCAATATTGTGTAGCTACTGTACATGTATCCATACAGCCAGACAGCCAGACATTAGCAACACTAGACCAGACATAATTAATATAGTTACAATCCTCTGGTCAGCACCAATAACTACATCTCTGTCCGTGAAAACTTTCACAAAATAGTACACTTGTTATTGAACATGAAGCATGGAGTTAGGTGTGGTGAAATGCCTGTTTGTTATTTTGGCTCACCCCTGAACATCCCTTACAGCCTTTTGATGCAATGTATACATTTTTATTGACTATTGTTTATTTTCAGTTCATGGTATTGTTTGGTTGGTTCTAGTTTCATTGAATTTGCACCGGTATAGTATTTTCCATTTTGACTTATTTTAGTTTTTTCTGTATTTTCTTTTTAAATTGTTTCCGCTTAGCTTTTTATGTTTTATATAATTACTTTCCAGTGTTTGGTTGAATAGCTAACATCTCGCATTTCTTCTAACTCTTCTCTTTTCTTTTTCTGTTTTGCAGGAGGGGAGTTAGTCATCCCCGTACTTGTAGAGGATCCCATAGACATCCCTCCTGTTTCCCCCCGTTCCCCATTCATCCCGCTCCCCCAACCCTCCGCCCTGTCCTCCCAACCCTCCTCCCCGTCCTCACCATTATCGAGACCACTAAAGCGTCCCTGCCCATGGCCACTGAGGCGGGGGTACCTTGCTTGTCGGACCGAGACAGCGATGAATGTGATGATGGTCTTGATGGTGATGGTGGTGATTATGATGGCATGGTGATTTCGGGGTTTGGCTCTGGCGAAGCATTCGACTCTAGCCTGCCCCCCACTGACGATGAAGATTTTTACACCACCTTCTCCCTGGTAACAGATAAGATCTTGACCACGTCGGCCTACGAAGGTGGCTACAAAGCTCTCGCGCCCAAGTGGGAGGCCAAGGACTTAAGGCCTAGTAAAGCCTCAGAGGCGGGTAGGACTACACCCACCCCGCCTCTACCCAACCTCGGGGGCACTGTAGCAGAGGCATCCCTCCCATCAGATGGCACGCTAGCCAAACTGCCCGCCGGGAAAATGGACAACCGCGAAGTGATCAAAGCCCTGCAGCCGGACATAGTCCTGCTTCCTCTGCCCACTGTGTCCTTCGACCTGGATGGCACCAAGCCTCGTGGGCCCCTCATCACCTCACCCATGCTGCGTACGGTGCCTGCCGCGTTGCCCACCGCACCCGTCGTGAGGCGGGTGCCCCCGGGGGCCTCTGAGGTGATACGAGAATCCAGCAGCACAACGGGCATGGTGGTTGGCATCGTCTCGGCCGCGGCACTCTGCATCCTCATCCTCCTCTACGCCATGTACAAGTACAGGAACAGGGACGAAGGCTCCTACCAGGTAGACGAGACACGGAATTACATCAGCAACTCAGCGCAGACCAACGGCACCATGGTGAAAGACAAAGCACCCAGCACGGGCAGTGGCGCCAAGGGATCCAGCGGCAAGAGACCGAAAGACAAGGACAAAGAATACTATGTATAAGGACAAAGAATACTATGTATAAGGACAAATAATACTATGTATAAGGACAAAGAATACTATAAATCAACCATTCCCAACAACAACAAAAAATAACTGTTTGGAGAAAATCTGAATAAACACTTGACAGTACCATATTGGGAGCTGCAATTTAAAACGGAATACAAATCCTCTCATAAGAACTCTAAGTGAATGAGTCCAAGTTGAACATTTATCCAATGTACTGTGACCTAAAAGCACACTTACTATGGTAAGCATACAGAGAAACAGGCTGATAGGGACACTACTATAAGATACCTTGTGACGAGATGACTGAGCTCTGCCTGGAGACGTTGCCAGAGGTTTGGCAGTGTAAGATATTTCAGTTCATCGCTCCCAAGTGACTCTAAGAGATTTGTGATCCTTGGCGTAAACAACATTGTCCATTGTAACCCTGTAAAATGACAAAACAAACAACCATCATTTTGGCCATTTGGAGCATGTGAGATGTACGTGACGTGGTGCTGGCATCTGTACAAGTGAGGGACCTGAAGATTTTTAAAAAATGAGTCGTTGAAGTTTGAAAGACAAAACATAATTAACATACAAATGGTACATTTCTATACCTAGTGTTGGATGAGGTAAGGTATGTGTGTGGTAGCTAAGGTGTCTTTTTTTTAACCCCACCTCTGCGTTCTGAGGGATGAAACATTGTCAGGGCTGACCAGGCTCAATGAATAGTAGGAAGGCATTTTGATGTATTATTTAGCTTTTTTCCCTTCTCTCAAAAATGGATTCGGCTGCTATGCATGACGTCCTCGATCGAGATGGTATTCCACCATGTTGGAGGGGATGCACCAGTGAAAATGTGTTTTTTAATTAGATCTTTTACAGAACTCTACATCCCTGATAGCAGTTTTATTTCAGTTCATTCAGTTTTCCATAGACCACTGGTTCAGTTATTTGTCACATGCTGTTTGTGGAAGTAAAGTCATTATGTCTGTGGGGTTTTTGGTCAACTATTGAAAACAATGTGACTAAAGAAGAGTTATCCAATGTGAAAAGTTTTGAATTTGTATCTGTTGTCACAGTCAACTGTGTCAAAACAAATATGTTTACATATTTTATTACATCATAGCCGTCGTATTTTGCAGGTCAATATTGTACATAACATTTTAGTTTCCATTTTGAGGTTGTTTTTTTTGCATTGTACAGACATAATTTGAGCTGATTTCCTTTCTCGGTGTGCTAAATGACGAAGATCTAACGTTTTTTCCCCGATGTTTGGTAAGACTGGAGATAGCGTACTTGTATTTTTTTGTAATCGAAAGGAGTAAAATATTATTAGGTTAGAAAATCTAGTCTTTCTGGATGGTGTTTCTAAAACGCATGAATATTTTACAACTGGAAGACATCAGATATCAGTCAAATAGAAAAATGCCAACCCAGATATTGTACTAGGGCCTCCTGATTCTGGATTACTTTGATTGTTATTTGAATTTGAATTTTTTTAGACCCAGTGCTGACACAATACTATGAATAAGATACAGGATGAGGATTTGTTTATACTGTGACGTCTATGTTCCTTACTTTCACTTTTATTCTTTTACATTTATGTTCCTCCCCTTATTGTGCAGTTTTCATTTGAAGTCTTAACATTTTTATGACAATTTGTGCTGGCAAGTACATTTTTTTTATTACCTAATTTATTTAGTTGTTTCTTGTTCATTTTGTATTTTAAGCAAATCTCAAGTACATTCAGTTTGATTTTGTGTTGTTAATACTGCTTTTCAACCCATTGCTTAACTGTGTTTTGCTCCTTTGACTCCAGGCAAATCCCAGCAATAAAAAATTCTTCCCAAAGTTTTCAATGGTAGAGTACATTTGGCTGTTTGTTATGTGGATGTATGAAAGAGTATAGAAATGAATAGCGGTGGAACAAAGGATAGATGAGCTTTTAGGAGTACATTCATCTGTAACGGATTCAGGTCCTTAACCTCTGTCCAAAACCTGCCTTCTGTCAGAAGACCATTACCAGAAACCATAGACTCTTCTTATTTGAGTCTAAGCCAGAAATTCATACGTGGAAAAACGTAAAAAACTACATAAAAAGGAAGTTTTGTTTTAAAGTGACCTATATTTGAGAGATATAAGAAAGATCAGGGAATTTTTTATTTTTTATTGTTACTCATATTTGACCCCCTTTTTTGTCATTGAACTACTTCCATATATACTTCCATTCATTTTTAAACTGGCACCTTCAGAGAAGTCTTGTGATGCCTGTGGCTGTCCAGAGCAAAACAACCAGCTTACAGTATGTGTTTGTGGAAGTCTCACCTTTCCATATTGGTGTGTTGGTGGATAGAGACACAGGCCATGCAAAACAACTGATATCTCTTAAATAGACGGATCTAGCTGGGGATTTTTGTATTATGCTAATCAGATTTCCGTGGACATCGACTCCAGGGGTTTAAGTATTTTTTGCCAATTACCTTACAATAACTTCCCATTAAAATGTCCGGCACGGACATCGACTCCAGGGGTTTAAGTATTTTTTGCCAATTACCTTACAATAACTTCCCATTAAAATGTCCAAAGAAATGATCATTAAAAGTCCAAAAAAATAATAGTTCATCTTTATATTGATCTTCAGGTAATGTTTTTAACATGTCATGTATACACATTCATCTCTAATTCCTATTCATAGACAGAGTCCGAGTGTTAAACTCTCCTATACTCTCCACGCACAGCAGGTTCTGAGAAGAGACCAGAATACGAGGAGTGCTGTTAGGCCCCTCCATCACCAACAAATGCATGGAAGGAATGAGACTGATAGATTCTCGGCACCATGTGGACAGGTTATGTCCAATGGGTGGCTGCTGCACCTGCTTCCCAGACCTGTTGTTACACCATCCAATAGTTTGTGCAAATGGGCCACACAGTCCTGGTCATTACCTTGGAATTGCCCATTGATGGAATTTATCAGAGGGCTGTAAGGAGTATGTTCAGCTGGCACAACGACTACATCATTAACTCATTCATCCTGGTCTAGCCAAGTTTTTTTCTTCTTCATTACGACCTAAAAGTTATTTTACATTCTCAATGAGTGGTCTTTTTCCTCTCTAGGGGAACTTTTTAATAGGCCTATACTACTCCAGGTTGATTGGGCTTAGTGAGGTAGCTAGCATTGACTCAGTGAGAATCTACCTATGATGTATAGAAATCCATTAACAGCATATCAAACGTTATTTGTCACATGCACCGAATACAACAAGTGTAGACTTGTGTCGACCGTGAAATGCTAACTTACAAGCCCTTAACCAACAGTGCAGTTCAAGAAGAGTTAAGAAAATATTTACCAAGTAGACTAAAACAAAAAGTAATAATAAAAAGTAACACAATAAGAATAACAATAACGATGCTTCATACAGGGGGCACCGATACAGAGTCAGTGTGCAGGGGTACAGGCTAGTTGAGGTCATTTGTACGTGTAGGTGGGGGTGAAGTGACTATGCATAGGTAACTAACAAACAGCGAGTAGCAGCAGTGTATAAGGGGGGGAGGGTGTTAAGGTAAATTGTCCGGTGGCGATTTGTATGAATTGTTCAGCAGTCTAATGGCTTGGGGGTAGAAGCTATTGAGGAGCCTTTTGGTCCTAGACTTGGCGCTCCGGTACCGCTTGCCGTGCGGAAACAGAGACAACACTCCTTTCCTCTGAAACCGCCTGGTCCTGGATGGCAGGACGCTTGGCCCCAGTGATGTACTGGGCCGTTCGCACTGCCCTCTGTAGCGTCTTGCAGTCGGAGGCCGAGCAGTTGCCATACCAGGCAATGATTCAACCAGTCAGGATGCTCTCGATGGTGCAGCTGTATAATCCTTTGAGGACCCATGACAAATCTTCTGGGGGGGAAAAGGTTTTGTTGTGCCCTCTTCACGACAGTCTTGCTATGTTTGGACCATGATAGTTCGTTGGTAGTGTGGACACCAAGGAACTTGAAACACTCAACCCCTCCACTACAGTCCCGTCGATGTAATGGGGGCCTGTTCGGCCGGCCTTTTCCTGTAGTCCACGATCAGCTTCATTGTCCTGCTCACATTGATGGAGAGGTTTTTGTCCTGGCACCACACTGCCAGTTCTCTGACCTCCTCCCTATAGGCCTATGAATGGGTTTGACAGTATTGTTGAAAAGGAAGAAGGCATCTCAACCTCTCAGTTAAGTCAAGGCAGCCATTTTGTGGATTTTGTGGCTAAATTGGTAAAAGTGTTGTGCTAGCAAGTCCAAGGATGTGGGTTCAATATCCCACATTGATCACATACCCGTACTAATGATGAAAACACCCACTGTACTTTAAGTTCCTTTGGATAAAACGGTCTGTTAACTTGTCTGGCAGGCATACCCAGTGCTGTGCCCTTCAAATGTGAGCTCAGGGCCATGTAATCCAACCCAGCGGGTGGTTAACTGTTGTGATTGACAGACTGTTTCCTCTTTAAGTCAAATATGCAGAAATAGATGACATAAATTTGCCCAAACAGATTGGATAATTATTATCTTAATTGACAGAAAATAACTATTTACATTCGCTACTGGTTTAAAAAAAAATATTATAATAATAATTTATAACTGTGTAAACTCACTTGGCTCCCTGAATATGGAGGGATCTCTCCACACACCCTAAACTTGATTCTACTTTAAGATGTATCCTCTCTTCTTCTCTTCTCTCCTCTTTTCTTCTCTCCTCTCCTCTCTTCTTCTCTACTCTCACTCTTCTCTCCTCTCTTCTCTCTTCTTCTCTCCTCTCCTCTCTTCTTCTCTACTCTCCCTCTTCTCTCCTCCTCTCTTCTACTCTCCTCTCCTATTCTCTCCTCTCTTCTCCTCTCCTCTCTTCTTCTTTCCGCTCCTCTCCTTCTCTCCTCTCTTCTTCTCTTCTCTTCTCTCCTCTTTTCTTCTCTCCTCTCCTCTCTTCTTCTCTTCTCTCTTCTTCTCTCTTCTCTTCTTTTCTCTCCTTTCTTCCTTTCTTCTTCTCATCTCTCCTCTCTTCTTCCATCCTCTTCTCTTTTCTTCTCTCCTCTCCTCTCTTCTTCTCATCTCTCCTCTCCTCTCTTCTTCTCCCCTCTCTTCTTCTCTCCTCTTCTCTTTTCTTCTCTTCTCTTCTCTCTTCTTCTCTCCTCTTCTCTTATTTTCTCTCCATTCTTCTTCTCTCCTCTTCTCTCTTCTTCTCTCCTCTTTTCCCCTCTTTTCTTCTCTTCTCTCATCTCCTCTCTTCTTCCCTTTTCTTTTCTTCTCTCCCCTCTTCTTCTCTTCTCTCCCCTCTACTTCGCTTCTCTCCTCTCTTCTTCTCTTCTCTTCGCTCTTCTTCTCTTCTCTCCTCTCTTCTTCTCTCCTCTCTTCTTCTCTTCTCTCCTCTCTTCTTCTCCTCTCCTCTCTTCTTCTCTCCTCTCTTCTTCTCTCCTCTTTTCTTCTCTCCTCTTTAATTCTCTTCTTCTCTCCTCTTTTATTTTCTTCTCTTTTCTCCTCTTCTCTCTCCTCTCCTCTTTTCTTCTCTTCTTCTCTCTCTTTTTTTCTCTTCTTCTCTCCTATATTTTCTTTTCTCCTCTCCCCTCCTCTCTTCTTCTCTCCTCTCTTCTTCTCTTCTCTCCGCTCTTCTTCTCTTCTCTCCTCTTTTCTTCTCCTCTTCTCTCCTCTCTTCTTCTCTTCTCTCCTCACCTCTCTTTTTCTCTTCTCTCCTCTCCTTCTCTCCTCTCCTTCTCTCCTCTTTTCTTCTCTTCTCTCCTCTTTTCTTTTCTCCTCTCTTCTCCTCTCTTCTCTCCTCCTTTCTTCACTCCTCTTCTTCTCTCCTCTCCTCTCTTCTTCTCTCTCCTTCTCTTCTCTTCTCTTCTCTCCTCTTTTCTTCACTCCTCTTCTTCTCTCCTCTCCTCTCTTCTTCTCTCTCCCTCTCTTCTCCTCTCTTCTCTCCTCTCCTTCTCTCCTCTCCTTCTCTCCTCTCCTTCTCTCCTCTTTTCTTCTATTCTCTCCTCTTTTCTTTTCTCCTCTCTTCTCCTCTCTTCTCTCCTCCTTTCTTCACTCCTCTTCTTCTCTCCTCTCCTCTCTTCTTCTCTCTCCCTCTCTTCTCCTCTCTTCTCTCCTCTCTTCTTCTCTCCTCTCCTCTCTTCTTCTCTCTCCTTCTCTTCTCTTCTCTTCTCTCCTCTTTTCTTTTCTCCTCTCTTCTCTCCTCTTTTCTTTTCTCCTCTCCTCTCTTCTCTCCTCTCTTGTTCTCTTCTCTCCTCTCTCTTCTCTCCTCTTTTCTTCTCTTCTCTCCTCTCTTCTTCTCTTCTCTCCTCTTTTCTTTTCATCTCTCCTGTCCTCTCTTTTTCTCCTCTTCTCCTCTTTACTTCTCTTCTTCTCTCTTCTCTTCTTTTCTCCTCTTTTCATTTATTTTCTCCTCTCCACTCTTCTTCACTCCTCTCTTCTTCTCTCCTCTTTTCTTCTTTTCTTCTCTCCTCTTTTCTCCACTTCTCTCTTCTTATCTCCTCTCTTCTCTCTTCTTCACTCCTCTCTTCTTCTCTCCTATTTTCTTCTCTTCTTCTTTCCTCTTTTCTTCTCTTCTTCTCTCCTCTTGTCTCTTCTCTCTTCTCCTCTCCTCGCTATTCCAAATGTCAAATGAAACACCAAATGAAACAAAAGTAGTATGACAGCTTCACAGATTAATAAAAATATTACAGGTGATCATTGTGAATCTACAATAGAGTATGTTTAATGTCTTATCACCACCACCATACAGTAAAGGCAATCGTTCAACCCATTTGTGTTTTTATATATCCAAGAAGAACGCTTTTTTTTCAGAAGTGATACCTTGAATAAGGAAGGTTTTTTTCACCCCCCTGTACAGCAGTGTCTGGCACCATTCCGTCATAATCACCCAATAATCCCGAAAAAGCTGCTCTGTGGAAGATGATGATTAAACCTGACAAGTAGAATGAGTCGATATGACCTCAACACCTGGTTTAGAAAGGACAAGAGCACGCAATGTTCTGCAGCCAAACGACTGTACGGTATGGTACACTGCCAGGTAGGGTACAGTGTGTGTGTGTGTGTGTGTGTGCGCGTGCGTGCGTGTGTGCGTGTGTGTGCGTGTGTGTGCGTGTGTGCGTGTGTGTGTGTGTGTGTGTGTGTGTGTGTGCGTGCGCTTTTGATCACAAAAAGGAGATAACCCTCCATGGATCTATTTCCCTCCTGTCCCACTAAAGCAGTAACCACAGCTACGACAGGTGCTGTCACAGCAGGAAAATTATCCTGCAGCAACAGGAAATGCGAATTATTACGTGAATAATAATTAATGGACATTTTTGCAGTGGTTGATGCATTTTTTGTTAGGAAAAATCAAGGCCTAGATTAAATCAGACCAAGCAACACCCACATGGCTGATGTTTTGACGGTCAAATCAGTGTGCAGCTGCTCTTGTGATCATCGTGACAAAGCCACGCCCCTCTCAGTCACATTAGAAGTTCAGAACAACAAACGGCTATATAGAAATAATGACACTCAAAATGAAAAATCATTCAATGAAATAATGATCAGCCTAGTCGAGGTGCAGATTACGTATCAAATTCCAGTGTTACAAATTGTAAACAGGGCTGCATGGGATTTCTCTTAAAGCGACTCCATGCAGCCAATGGCAATGTCCGCTTTAGGTATAATGTCCGGAGCCGCTTGTAGATGTGACAGTTGTAAAACAGTTCCAGTCCCAACACATCCGGTACGCAGATGTCAGCTGAAGCGGATCTGGTTGAATAGATCTGGTTGGATCTGGTTGAATAGAGCCCCATGTCTGACATTTTAAAGTGGGAAAAACTTCAAATACAAACCTCAAATACACTACAAGCTTGCATCTCCTGCTAAAGTGGTGTACTGTGTACTGGCTGGTGGTGTACTGTGTAGTGGCTGGTGGTGTACTGTGTAGTGGCTGGTGGTGTAATGTGTACTGGCTGGTGGTGTACTGTGTAGTGGCTAGATGGTGGTGTACTGTGTAGTGGCTGGTGGTGGTGTACTGTGTACTGGCTGGTGGTGTACTGTGTACTGGCTGGTGGTGGTGTACTGTGTACTGGCTGGTGGTGTACTGTGTAGTGGCTGGTGGTGGTGTACTGTGTAGTGGCTGGTGGTGTACTGTGTAGTGGCTGGTGGTATACTGTGTACTGGCTGGTGGTGTACTGTGTAGTGGCTGGTGGTGGTGTACTGTGTACTGGCTGGTGGTGTACTGTGTAGCGGCTGGTGGTGGTGTACTGTGTAGTGGCTGGTGGTGGTGTACTGTGTAGTGGCTGGTGGTGTACTGTGTAGTGGCTGGTGGTGGTGTACTGTGTACTGGCTGGTGGTGTACTGTGTAGTGGCTGGTGGTGGTGTACTGTGTAGTGGCTGGTGGTGGTGTACTGTGTAGTGGCTGGTGGTGGTGTACTGTGTAGTGGCTGGTGGTGGTGTACTGTGTAGTGGCTGGTGGTGGTGTACTGTGTAGTGGCTGGTGGTGGTGTACTGTGTAGTGGCTGGTGGTGGTGTACTGTGTAGTGGCTGATGGTGGTGTACTGTGTAGTGGCTGGTGGTGTACTGTGTAGTGGCTGGTGGTGTACTGTGTAGTGGCTGGTGGTGGTGTACTGTGTAGTGGCTGGTGGTGTACTGTGTAGTGGCTGGCTGGTGGTGTACTGTGTACTGGCTGGTGGTGGTGTACTGTGTAGTGGCTGGTGGTGTACTGTGTAGTGGCTGGTGGTGTACTGTGTAGTGGCTGGTGGTGGTGTACTGTGTAGTGGCTGGTGGTGGTGTACTGTGTAGTGGCTGGTGGTGTACTGTGTAGTGGCTGGTGGTATACTGTGTACTGTCTGGTGGTGGTGTACTGTGTAGTGGCTGGTGGTGGTGTACTGTGTACTGGCTGGCGGTGGTGTACTGTGTAGTGGCTGGTGGTGGTGTACTGTGTAGTGGCTGGTGGTGGTGTACTGTGTACTGGCTGGTGGTGTACTGTGTACTGGCTGGTGGTGTACTGTGTAGTGGCTGGTGGTGGTGTACTGTGTAGTGGCTGGTGGTGTACTGTGTAGTGGCTGGTGGTGTACTGTGTACTGGCTGGTGGTGTACTGTGTAGTGGCTGGTGGTGGTGTACTGTGTAGTGGCTGGTGGTGGTGTACTGTGTAGTGGCTGATGGTGGTGTACTGTGTAGTGGCTGGTGGTGTACTGTGTAGTGGCTGGTGGTGTACTGTGTAGTGGCTGGTGGTGGTGTACTGTGTAGTGGCTGGTGGTGTACTGTGTAGTGGCTGGCTGGTGGTGTACTGTGTACTGGCTGGTGGTGGTGTACTGTGTAGTGGCTGGTGGTGTACTGTGTAGTGGCTGGTGGTGTACTGTGTAGTGGCTGGTGGTGGTGTACTGTGTAGTGGCTGGTGGTGGTGTACTGTGTAGTGGCTGGTGGTGTACTGTGTAGTGGCTGGTGGTATACTGTGTACTGTCTGGTGGTGGTGTACTGTGTAGTGGCTGGTGGTGGTGTACTGTGTACTGGCTGGCGGTGGTGTACTGTGTAGTGGCTGGTGGTGGTGTACTGTGTAGTGGCTGGTGGTGGTGTACTGTGTACTGGCTGGTGGTGTACTGTGTACTGGCTGGTGGTGTACTGTGTAGTGGCTGGTGGTGGTGTACTGTGTAGTGGCTGGTGGTGTACTGTGTAGTGGCTGGTGGTGTACTGTGTACTGGCTGGTGGTGTACTGTGTAGTGGCTGGTGGTGGTGTACTGTGTAGTGGCTGGTGGTGGTGTACTGTGTAGTGGCTGGCTGGTGGTGTACTGTGTAGTGGCTGGTGGTGTACTGTGTAGTGGCTGGTGGTGTACTGTGTACTGGCTGGTGGTGTACTGTGTAGTGGCTGGTGGTGGTGTACTGTGTAGTGGCTGGTGGTGGTGTACTGTGTAGTGGCTGGTGGTGTACTGTGTAGTGGCTGGTGGTGTACTGTGTAGTGGCTGGTGGTGGTGTACTGTGTAGTGGCTGGTGGTGTACTGTGTAGTGGCTGGCTGGTGGTGTACTGTGTACTGGCTGGTGGTGGTGTACTGTGTAGTGGCAGGTGGTGTACTGTGTAGTGGCTGGTGGTGGTGTACTGTGTACTGGCTGGCTGGTGGTGTACTGTGTACTGGCTGGTGGTGTACTGTGTAGTGGCTGGTGGTGGTGTACTGTGTAGTGGCTGGTGGTGTACTGTGTACTGGCTGGTGGTGGTGTACTGTGTACTGGCTGGTTTGTGTACTGTGTAGTGGCTGGTGGTGGTGTACTGTGTAGTGGCTGGTGGTGGTGTACTGTGTACTGGCTGGTGGTGGTGTACTGTGTACTGGCTGGTGGTGGTGTACTGTGTAGTGGCTGGTGGTGTACTGTGTAGTGGCTGGTGGTGTACTGTGTAGTGGCTGGTGGTGTACTGTGTAGTGGCTGGTGGTGTACTGTGTAGTGGCTGGTGGTGTACTGTGTGCTGGCTGGTGGTGTACTGTGTAGTGGCTGGTGGTGGTGTACTGTGTAGTGGCTGGTGGTGGTGTACTGTGTAGTGGCTGGTGGTGGTGTACTGTGTAGTGGCTGGTGGTGTACTGTGTAGTGGCTGGTGGTGTACTGTGTAGTGGCTGGTGGTGGTGTACTGTGTAGTGGCTGGTGGTGTACTGTGTAGTGGCTGGCTGGTGGTGTACTGTGTACTGGCTGGTGGTGGTGTACTGTGTAGTGGCAGGTGGTGTACTGTGTAGTGGCTGGTGGTGGTGTACTGTGTACTGGCTGGCTGGTGGTGTACTGTGTACTGGCTGGTGGTGTACTGTGTAGTGGCTGGTGGTGGTGTACTGTGTAGTGGCTGGTGGTGTACTGTGTACTGGCTGGTGGTGGTGTACTGTGTACTGGCTGGTTTGTGTACTGTGTAGTGGCTGGTGGTGGTGTACTGTGTAGTGGCTGGTGGTGGTGTACTGTGTAGTGGCTGGTGGTGGTGTACTGTGTACTGGCTGGTGGTGGTGTACTGTGTACTGGCTGGTGGTGGTGTACTGTGTAGTGGCTGGTGGTGTACTGTGTAGTGGCTGGTGGTGTACTGTGTAGTGGCTGGTGGTGTACTGTGTAGTGGCTGGTGGTGTACTGTGTGCTGGCTGGTGGTGTACTGTGTAGTGGCTGGTGGTGGTGTACTGTGTAGTGACTGGTGGTGGTGTACTGTGTACTGGCTGGTGGTGCACTGTGTAGTGGCTGGTGGTGGTGTACTGTGTAGTGGCTGGTGGTGGTGTACTGTGTAGTGGCTGGTGGTTGTGTACTGTGTACTGGCTGGTGGTGGTGTACTGTGTAGTGGCTGGTGGTGGTGTACTGTGTACTGGCTGGTGGTTGTGTACTGTGTACTGGCTGGTGGTGATGTACTGTGTAGTGGCTGGCTGGTGGTGTACTGTGTAGTGGCTGGTGGTGTACTGTGTAGTGGCAGGCGGTGTACTGTGTATTGGCTGGTGGTGGTGTACTGTGTAGTGGCTGGTGGTGGTGTACTGTGTACTGGCTGGTGGTGCACTGTGTAGTGGCTGGTGGTGGTGTACTGTGTACTGGCTGGTGGTGGTGTACTGTGTAGTGGCTGGTGGTGTACTGTGTGCTGGCTGGTGGTGTACTGTGTAGTGGCTGGTGGTGGTGTACTGTGTAGTGGCTGGTGGTGTACTGTGTAGTGGCTGGTGGTGGTGTACTGTGTAGTGGCTGGAGGTGTACTGTGTAGTGGCTGGTGGTGTACTGTGTACTGGCTGGTGGTGGTGTACTGTGTAGTGGCTGGTGGTGTACTGTGTAGTGGCTGGTGGTGGTGTACTGTGTAGTGGCTGGTGGTGGTGTACTGTGTAGTGGCTGGTGGTTGTGTACTGTGTACTGGCTGGTGGTGATGTACTGTGTAGTGGCTGGCTGGTGGTGTACTGTGTAGTGGCTGGTGGTGTACTGTGTAGTGGCAGGTGTTGTACTGTGTATTGGCGGGTGGTGGTGTACTGTGTAGTGGCTGGTGGTGGTGTACTGTGTACTGGCTGGTGGTGCACTGTGTAGTGGCTGGTGGTGGTGTACTGTGTACTGGCTGGTGGTGGTGTACTGTGTAGTGGCTGGTGGTGGTGTACTGTGTAGTGGCTGGTGGTGGTGTACTGTGTAGTGGCTGGTGGTGTACTGTGTAGTGGCTGTTGGTGTACTGTGTAGTGGCTGGTGGTGTACTGTGTAGTGGCTGGTGGTGGTGTACTGTGTAGTGGCTGGTGGTGTTCTGTGTAGTGGCTGGTGGTGTACTGTGTACTGGCTGGTGGTGGTGTACTGTGTAGTGGCTGGTGGTGTACTGTGTAGTGGCTGGTGGTGTACTGTGTAGTGGCTGGTGGTGTACTGTGTAGTGGCTGGTGGTGCACTGTGTAGTAGCTGGTGGTTGTGTACTGTGTACTGGCTGGTGGTGATGTACTGTGTAGTGTCTGGCTGGTGGTGTACTGTGTAGTGGCTGGTGGTGTACTGTGTAGTGGCAGGCGGTGTACTGTGTACTGGCTGGTGGTGGTGTACTGTGTAGTGGCTGGTGGTGGTGTACTGTGTACTGGCTGGTGGTGCACTGTGTAGTGGCTGGTGGTGGTGTACTGTGTACTGGCTGGTGGTGGTGTACTGTGTATTGGCTGGTGGTGTACTGTGTGCTGGTTGGTGGTGTACTGTGTAGTGGCTGGTGGTGGTGTACTGTGTAGTGGCTGGTGGTGGTGTACTGTGTAGTGGCTGGTGGTGGTGTACTGTGTACTGGCTGGTGGTGGTGTACTGTGTAGTGGCTGGTGGTGGTGTACTGTGTAGTGGCTGGTGGTGGTGTACTGTGTAGTGGCTGGTGGTGGTGTACTGTGTAGTGGCTGGTGGTGTACTGTGTAGTGGCTGTTGGTGTACTGTGTAGTGGCTGGTGGTGTACTGTGTAGTGGCTGGTGGTGGTGTACTGTGTAGTGGCTGGTGGTGTTCTGTGTAGTGGCTGGTGGTGTACTGTGTACTGGCTGGTGGTGGTGTACTGTGTAGTGGCTGGTGGTGTACTGTGTAGTGGCTGGTGGTGTACTGTGTAGTGGCTGGTGGTGTACTGTGTAGTGGCTGGTGGTGTACTGTGTAGTGGCTGGTGGTGCACTGTGTAGTAGCTGGTGGTTGTGTACTGTGTACTGGCTGGTGGTGATGTACTGTGTAGTGTCTGGCTGGTGGTGTACTGTGTAGTGGCTGGTGGTGCACTGTGTAGTAGCTGGTGGTTGTGTACTGTGTACTGGCTGGTGGTGATGTACTGTGTAGTGTCTGGCTGGTGGTGTACTGTGTAGTGGCTGGTGGTGTACTGTGTAGTGGCAGGCGGTGTACTGTGTACTGGCTGGTGGTGGTGTACTGTGTAGTGGCTGGTGGTGGTGTACTGTGTACTGGCTGGTGGTGCACTGTGTAGTGGCTGGTGGTGGTGTACTGTGTAGTGGCTGGTGGTGGTGTACTGTGTAGTGGCTGGTGGTGGTGTACTGTGTAGTGGCTGGTGGTGGTGTACTGTGTACTGGCTGGTGGTGGTGTACTGTGTAGTGGCTGGTGGTGGTGTACTGTGTAGTGGCTGGTGGTGGTGTACTGTGTAGTGGCTGGTGGTGGTGTACTGTGTAGTGGCTGGTGGTGTACTGTGTAGTGGCTGTTGGTGTACTGTGTAGTGGCTGGTGGTGTACTGTGTAGTGGCTGGTGGTGGTGTACTGTGTAGTGGCTGGTGGTGTTCTGTGTAGTGGCTGGTGGTGTACTGTGTACTGGCTGGTGGTGGTGTACTGTGTAGTGGCTGGTGGTGTACTGTGTAGTGGCTGGTGGTGTACTGTGTAGTGGCTGGTGGTGTACTGTGTAGTGGCTGGTGGTGTACTGTGTAGTGGCTGGTGGTGCACTGTGTAGTAGCTGGTGGTTGTGTACTGTGTACTGGCTGGTGGTGATGTACTGTGTAGTGTCTGGCTGGTGGTGTACTGTGTAGTGGCTGGTGGTGTACTGTGTAGTGGCAGGCGGTGTACTGTGTACTGGCTGGTGGTGGTGTACTGTGTAGTGGCTGGTGGTGGTGTACTGTGTACTGGCTGGTGGTGCACTGTGTAGTGGCTGGTGGTGGTGTACTGTGTACTGGCTGGTGGTGGTGTACTGTGTATTGGCTGGTGGTGTACTGTGTGCTGGTTGGTGGTGTACTGTGTAGTGGCTGGTGGTGGTGTACTGTGTAGTGGCTGGTGGTGGTGTACTGTGTAGTGGCTGGTGGTGGTGTACTGTGTACTGGCTGGTGGTGCACTGTGTAGTGGCTGGTGGTGGTGTACTGTGTACTGGCTGGTGGTGGTGTACTGTGTACTGGCTGGTGGTGGTGTACTGTGTAGTGGCTGGTGGTGTACTGTGTGCTGGCTGGTGGTGTACTGTGTAGTGGCTGGTGGTGGTGTACTGTGTAGTGGCTGGTGGTGGTGTACTGTGTAGTGGCTGGTGGTGGTGTACTGTGTACTGGCTGGTGGTGCACTGTGTAGTGGCTGGTGGTGGTGTAATGTGTAGTGGCTGGTGGTGGTGTACTGTGTAGTGGCTGGTGGTGTACTGTGTAGTGGCTGTTGGTGTACTGTGTAGTGGCTGGTGGTGGTGTACTGTGTAGTGGCTGGTGGTGTACTGTGTAGTGGCTGGTGGTGTACTGTGTACTGGCTGGTGGTGGTGTACTGTGTAGTGGCTGGTGGTGTACTGTGTAGTGGCTGGTGGTGTACTGTGTAGTGGCTGGTGGTGTACTGTGTAGTGGCTGGTGGTGTACTGTGTACTGGCTGGCTGGTGGTGTACTGTGTACTGGCTGGTGGTGTTCTGTGTAGTGGCTGGTGGTGGTGTACTGTGTAGCTGGTGGTGTTGTACTGTGTAGTGGCTGGTGGTGGTGTACTGTGTAGTGGCTGATGTTGTACTGTGTAGTGGCTGGTGGTGTACTGTGTAGTGGCTGGTGGTGCTGTATTGTGTACTGGCTGGTGGTGGTGTACTGGGTAGTGGCTGGTGGTGTACTGTGTAGTGGCTGGCTGGTGGTGTATTGTGTAGTGGCTGGCTGGTGGTGTACTGTGTAGTGGCTGGCTGGTTGTGTACTGTGTAGTGGCTGGTGGTGGTGTACTGTGTAGTGGCTGGCTGGTGGTGTACTGTGTAGTGGCTGGTGGTGGTGTACTGTGTAGTGGCTGGTGGTGTACTGTGTAGCTGGTGGTGGTGTACTGTGTGGTGGCTGGTGGTGTACTGTGTAGTGGCTTGTGGTGGTGTACTGTGTAGTGGCTGTTGATGTACTATGTACTGGCTGGTGGTGGTGTACTGTGTAGTGGCTGGCTGGTGGTGTACTGTGTACTGGCTGGTGGTGGTGTACTGTGTACTGGCTGGCTGGTGGTGTACTGTGTAGTGGCTGGTGATGTACTGTGTAGTGGCTGGTGGTGTACTGTGTAGTGGCTGGCTGGTGGTGTACTGTGTAGCTGGTGGTGGTGTACTGTGTAGTGGCTGGCTGGTGGTGTACTGTGTAGCTGGTGGTTGTGTACTGTGTACTGGCTGGCTGGTGGTGTACTGTGTAGCTGGTGGTGGTGTACTGTGTAGTGGCTGGTGGTGTACTGTGTAGTGGCTGGTGATGTACTGTTTAGTTGCTGGCTGGTGGTGTACTGTGTACTGGCTGGTGATGTACTGTGTAGTGGCTGGTGGTGGTGTACTGTGTAGTGGCTGGTGATGTACTGTGTAGTGGCTGGTGGTGGTGTACTGTGTAGTGGCTGGTGGTGGTGTACTGTGTACTGGCTGGTGATGTACTGTGTAGTGGCTGGCTGGTGGTGTACTGTGTAGCTGGTGGTGGTGTACTGTGTAGTGGCTGGCTGGTGGTGTACTGTGTAGTGGCTGGTGGTGTACTGTGTAGTGGCTGGTGGTGTACTGTGTAGTGGCTGGTGATGTACTGTGTAGTAGCTGGCTGGTGGTGTACTGTGTACTGGCTGGTGATGTACTGTGTAGTGGCTGGTGGTGGTGTACTGTGTAGCTGGTGGTGGTGTACTGTGTACTGGCTGGTGGTGGTGTACTGTGTAGTGGCTGGTGATGTACTATGTAGTGGCTGGCTGGTGGTGTACTGTGTAGTGGCTGCTGGTGGTGTACTGTGTAGTGGCTGGTGATGTACTGTGTAGTGGCTGGTGGTGGTGTACTGTGTACTGGCTGGTGGTGGTGTACTGTGTACTGGCTGGTGGTGGTGTACTGTGTAGTGGCTGGTGATGTACTGTGTAGTGGCTGGCTGGTGGTGTACTGTGTAGTGGCCGGTGGTGGTGTACTGTGTAGTGGCTGGTGATGTACTGTGTAGTAGCTGGCTGGATGTGTATTGTGTACTGGCTGGTGGTGGTGTACTGTGTAGTGGCTGGTGGTGTACTGTGTAGTGGCTGGTGGTGTAGTGTGTAGTGGCTGGTGGTGTACTGTGTAGTTGCTGGTGATGTACTGTGTATTGGCTGGTGGTGGTGTACTGTGTAGTGGCTGGCTGGTGGTGTACTGTGTAGTGGCTGGTGATGTACTGTGTAGTAGCTGGCTGGTGGTGTACTGTGTACTGGCTGGTGATGTACTGTGTAGTGGCTGGTGGTGGTGTACTGTGTAGTGGCTGGCTGGTGGTGTACTGTGTAGCTGGTGGTGGTGTACTGTGTACTGGCTGGTGGTGGTGTACTGTGTAGCTGGTGGTGGTGCACTGTGTAGTGGCTGGTGATGTACTGTGTAGTGGCTGGCTGGTGGTGTACTGTGTAGTGGCTGCTGGTGGTGTACTGTGTAGTGGCTGGTGATGTACTGTGTAGTGGCTGGTGGTGGTGTACTGTGTACTGGCTGGTGGTGGTGTACTGTGTACTGGCTGGTGGTGGTGTACTGTGTAGTGGCTGGTGATGTACTGTGTAGTGGCTGGCTGGTGGTGTACTGTGTAGTGGCCGGTGGTGGTGTACTGTGTAGTGGCTGGTGATGTACTGTGTACTAGCTGGCTGGATGTGTATTGTGTACTGGCTGGTGGTGGTGTACTGTGTAGTGGCTGGTGGTGTACTGTGTAGTGGCTGGTGGTGTAGTGTGTAGTGGCTGGTGGTGTACTGTGTAGTTGCTGGTGATGTACTGTGTAGTGGCTGGTGGTGGTGTACTGTGTAGTGGCTGGTGGTGGTGTACTGTGTAGTGGCTGGTGGTGTACTGTGTAGTGGCTGGTGGTGTAGTGTGTAGTGGCTGGTGGTGTACTGTGTAGTGGCTGGTGGTGTACTGTGTAGTGGCTGGTGGTGTACTCTGTAGTTGCTGGTGATGTACTGTGTAGTGGCTGGTGGTGGTGTACTGTGTAGTGGCTGGTGGTGGTGTACTGTGTAGTTGCTGGTGATGTACTGTGTAGTTGCTGGTGATGTACTGTGTAGTGGCTGGTGATGTACTGTGTAGTGGCTGGTGGTGTACTGGCTGGCTGGTGGGTTACTGTGTCGTTAGTAGGGAACACAGTGCCATCTAGGTGTGGAGTAGGGAATGACGTGCAGGCTTTGGAGCCCCGTTCTCCAGCTCTGCAGAATTGATGCAGACTTCTTCGGGGCATCTATTTTTTTAGTAAGAGAATTCTAGTCAAACATCTGCACTCGTCTGAATAATGGAGAAAGTCATCTGTATTAATATATAAAGCAGGAGGACTAAGTGAATGATAAGTAGACTGTTTACAGAACTTCCCAAGCATATACAACACACAACTTTAGCTGCAGCTATGTAACATTAACAGACCTGCAATAACACACAAACAATCTGACGAACAGCATTTGAATGAAGTTGAGACCTAGAGTGAGTTTAAACGACCATGTCAGCCAGAATGAGATTGGTATTGCTGCTCCACTGTGCAGAGAAAGAGAGAGAGACGGGTAAAACATGTGTAGCCCAGGGATTGACATGGGTGTGTTCTAGCTTGTGTGTGTGTGTGTGTGTGTGTGTGTGTGTGTGTGTGTGTGTGTGTGTGTGTGTGTGTGTGTGTGTGTGTGTGTGTGTGTGTGTGTGTGTGTGTGTGTGTGTGTGTGTGTGTGTGTGTGTGTGTGTGTGTGTGTGTGTGTGTATGTGATCTGCAGCCAAACTACTGTGCTGTGTTCGTGTGGGGCTGACAGGCTGAGTTCTACCAAATGAAGCAATAAGCATTCCAGACCCAGACCCAGTCTCTCAAGGCCCAACCCAGCCCACAGGCAGCCTCTGCTCAGACAGACAGACGGACAGAGACAGACAGACAGACAGACAGACAGACAGACAGACAGACAGACAGACAGACAGACAGACAGACACGGTAGCAGGGCCCACGTACATACCGTAGCAGTGAGCTGCAGCCGACATTAACTAGTCTCCTTTGGCAGGCGTTTGCCTTCCACAACGTATCCAACGCTAACTGCAACTGCTGTTGCCTCGAGTCGGGTATACGAGACGATACAGTAACCCACTCTCTCACATGCGTCAGCAGTGAATACAATACACTCCCAGCTCAGCCCTACAGCCAGAGGGGCTTAAGGTAGTGCAGCACAACAAGCCTTTCTGATTTAGAGGGTTTGTAACGTAAGCCAAATAGGTCTGTTGTGATGGGAGCACTCCGGGCTGTACTATGCTGCAAAGGCTTCCGCCAGCAGCACCATGACAGTGTAACAGCCCAGACTGTAATTCAGTACTATACGCCCTTTCAATATGTGATTCCAAAGAGAGGCAACGAGTAACAACAACAGAGGGCTGGTGTATTTACAATTACATACTGGGTGGGTCGAGTCCTGAATGCTGATTGGCTGACAGCCGTGGTATAATTGTGTGTTTTTACATGTAATCTTTATTTACCTAGGCAAGTCAGTTAAGAACGAATTCTTATTTACAATGACGGCCTACCCCGACCAAACCCGGACGACGCTGGGCCAGTAGTGCGCCGCGCTATGGGACTCCCAATCACGGCCTACCCCGACCAAACCCGGACGACGCTGGGCCAGTAGTGCGCCGCCCTATGGGACTCCCAATCACGGCCTACCCCGACCAAACCCGGACGACGCTGGGCCAGTAGTGCGCCGCCCTATGGGACTCCCAATCACGGCCTACCCCGACCAAACCCGGACGACGCTGGGCCAGTAGTGTGCCGCCCTATGGGACTCCCAATGACGGCCTACCCCGACCAAACCCGGACGACGCTGGGCCAGTAGTGCGCCGCCCTATGGGACTCCCAATCACGGCCTACCCCGACCAAACCCGGACGACGCTGGGCCAGTAGTGCGCCGCCCTATGGGACTCCCAATCACGGCCTACCCCGACCAAACCCGGACGACGCTGGGCCAATAGTGCGCCGCCCTATGGGACTCCCAATCACGGCCGAATGTGTTACAGCCTTGATATATCAGGCTGTATATCAGACCGTATAACACGGGTGTGACAAAACATGTATTTTTACTGCTCTATTTACATTGGTAACCTATTTATAATAACAGTAAGGCACCTTGGGGGCTTGTGATATATGGCCAGTGTAACACGGCTAAGGGCTATGTCCAGGCAATCCACATGGCGTCACGCTTAAGAACAACCCTTAGCCATGGTATATTGGCCATATACCACGCCTTATTGCTTAAATGACCCGTTTGGCGCTGCAGTACGCCATGGAGCTTGGCTTAGTGGAGTCCTGCAATGGTATGGCCCAATTTTGTGTATATGTGGGTATGCCATACTGTGTGTGCGTGTGTGTGTGTGTGTGTGTGTGTGTGTGTGTGTGTGTGTGTGTGTGTGTGTGTGTGTCTGTGTGTGTGTGTGTGTGTGTGTGTGTGTGTGTGTGTATGTGTGTATGTGTGGTTGTGTGGTTGTGTGCACATTACAGTGTGTGGATTTCAGTGTATGTCTGTGTTCACACGGCTGCGTGTTTTTGTGTGTGCATACATTACAGTGTGTGTGTGTTCACTATCAGTCACGAGCTGGTAGTGTTAAGGTGGCAGTGTATTATCATTCAGGACGACACAGCTGTAATGACCTCATCATTCAGGACGACACAGCTGTAATGACCTCATCATTCAGGACGACACAGCTGTAATGACCTCATCATTCAGGACGACACAGCTGTAATGACCTCATCATTCAGGACGACACAGCTGTAATGACCTCATCATTCAGGACGACACAGCTGTAATGACCTCATCATTCAGGACGACACAGCTGTAATGACCTCATCATTCAGGACGACACAGCTGTAATGACATCATTCAGGACGACACAGCTGTAATGACCTCATCATTCAGGACGACACAGCTGTAATGACCTCATCATTCAGGACGACACAGCTGTTATGACCTCATCATTCAGGACGACACAGCTGTTATGACCTCATCATTCAGGACGACACAGCTGTAATGACATCATTCAGGACGACACAGCTGTAATGACATCATTCAGGACGACACAGCTGTAATGACATCATTCAGGACGACACAGCTGTAATGACCTCATCATTCAGGACGACACAGCTGTAATGACATCATCATTCAGGACGACACAGCTGTAATGACATCATTCAGGACGACACAGCTGTAATGACCTCATCATTCAGGACGACACAGCTGTAATGACATCATTCAGGACGACACAGCTGTTATGACCTCATCATTCAGGACGACACAGCTGTTATGACCTCATCATTCAGGACGACACAGCTGTTATGACCTCATCATTCAGGACGACACAGCTGTAATGACCTCATCATTCAGGACGACACATCGGTAATGATCTGATCTCTGTTCACTCTGATTTAATGGAGAGAAAGAAGAACCTTCCATAATTAATTTGGAATTTATTTGAATGCATCCTTTAATTTAATTAATATATTTTACTGTCAGTTAGCTCTGACCAGATAGGTGTTTGTTTTTCACACATATGCATATGAAGACTACTTACTCTGCAGCAAACTATTTAACGTAAGGTGTCTGTCTGGGGAAAACAAATGACAGGAAAAGTCTGTCAGATTTTTTTCAGAACAAAACAGAATGACCTCCCGACTTGCTTGAATGCCTGGCCATACCATAACCCCACCACCACCATGGGGCACTCTGATTTGACATCAGCAAATCGCTTGCCCACACGACGCCATACGAGCTGTCTGCCTACTGCCCGGTATTGTTGAAACACTTCTCCATCGTGCCAGTGGCCATTTAAGGTGAGCATTTTCCCACTGAAGCCGAACTGCAGTCAGACCCAAGTGAGGATGACTAGCACGCAGATGAGATTCCCTAAGACAGTTTCTGACAGGTTGTGCAGAAATTCTTTGGTTGTGCAAACTAGCAGTTTCATTAGCTGGCTGGTCTCCGACGATCCCTTAGGTGAAGCCGGATGTGGAGGTCCTGGGCTGGCGTGGTTACATGTGTTCTGCAGTTGTGAGGCCGGTTGGATGTACTGCAAAATGATCTGAAACGATGTTGGATGTAGCTTATGGTAGAGAAATTAACATTCAATTCTCTGGCAACAGCTGTGGTGGACATTCCTGCAGTCAGCATGCCAATTGAATGCTCACTCAAAACATGAGACATCTGTGGCATTGTGTTGTGTGACAAAACTGCACATTTCCGTGGCCTTTTGTTGTCCCCAGCACAAGGTGCAACTGTGTAATGATCGTACTGTTTAATCACATGTCAGGTGGATGGATTATCTTGGCAAAAGGGAAATGCTCACTAACAGGATGGAGAACAAACTTGTGTACAACATTTGAGAGAAACAAGCTTTTAGTGCAAATGGAACATTTTTGGGATCTTTTATTTCAGCTCATGAAACATGGGAACAACACTTTCACATGTTGCATTTATATTTGTGTAGAGTATAGGTAGGATACACCCTTCTGGATCTGCCACCGGTAAGGGCTGAACTGTACAGGGAAGGACTAAAATGTAAACGCTAAAAGCAAAGTAATCTACCCCACACACCCCAAACAGACTTCTAAAGTTTATGAAGATAGGGAACTATAGAAGAGAGCATCTGAACTGATCACCCTTGAACAAGTGAACACAGCATTTTCCCTCTTAATTTAGAAGCAATATGGGACTGTTTGGTGCACTAGCATAGACTGTAGTGTTCCGAAAAGCATAAAGGGCTAAATGTTTCATTCATTTCTATTCAGTTTGGTGTTACGGGTAATATTCTGTGATCTATGTACCGAAAATAAAATCAATACAAATATGATCACAGAAAGTATGTCTGCAGATAGATAAACGTGTTAGAATCTTCCTAAGACCTCTCAAAAGAGCTCTCTTGTACAGTGATTTCTTCACTGGAGGATTCAATGTACTTGGCCTATATTCCATAATCTCATAAACCTCAAATCTATCCGTCCATGTAAACTGGGGTTTATTGGGAGGAAAGCCCAATACTTTTGACAGGGTTTGTCAGAGCTTCAGAAACGTCTGTTGCATTAGACATCTTCAGGGTAAAAAGAAGATTTCCAAACTCTTTTTAGCCACAAGCTGTGGACCTACGTCCTAAGAAAATCCACAGGCCAAGGCCTGTAGGTTCACTTTAAATCATGGATTTGAATGACAATACAGTACAGTCCAGCTAATAAATAATAGATTTTTATCAAAGTTTAGATATAAAAACATGGTGAAGTTTAGATCAAGAAAAGTCTTCAGACATAAACGGAGTGTACAAAACATTAGGAACACCTGCTCTTTCCATGACAGACTGACCAGGTGATTCCAGGTAAAAGCTATTATCCCTTATTGATGTCACCTGTTAAATCCACTTCAATCATTGTAGATGAAAGGGAGGAGGCAGGGTTAAAGAATGATTTTGAAGACTTGAGATAATTGAGACAGGGATTGTGTATGTGTGCCATTCATCGGGTAAATGGGTAAGTCAAAATATTTAAGTGACTTTGAATGGGGTATGGTAGTAGGTTTGTGTCAAAAACTGCAACGCTGCTGGAGTTTTCACGCTCAACAGTTTCCCGTGTGTACCAAGAATGGTCCACCGCCCAAAGGACATCCAGTCAACTTGAAACAAATATGGGAACCATTGTAGTCAACGTGGGCCAGCATCTCTGTGGAACGCTTTCGACACCTTGTAGAGTCCATGCCCTGACGATTTGAGGCTGTACTGAGTGAAGAAGGGGGGAGTGCAACTCAATATTAGCAATGTGTTCCTAATGTTTGGTATACTCAGTATACAGTGAAGTTTACAGAAACACTAATACCAGTATATGAAAGCACGGTACTCAGCTTTAAAATGGTGAGGATGAGGCTTTAACTTTGTAAACCCCTGAGGGAAACGCTGAGGCTAGGAAACACTGTCACCACCGATAAATCTACAATAATTGAGAATTTCAATCAGCATTTCTCTACAGCTGGCTATGGTTTCCACCTGGCTACCCCTACCCCGGTCAACAGCTCTGCACCCACCACAGCAACTTTCCCAGGCCCCCTCCCATTTCTCCTTCACCCAAATCCAGATAGCTTATGTTCTGAAAGAGCTGAAAAATCTGGACCCCTACAAGTCAGCTGGGCTAGACAATCTGGACCCTCTCTTAGTAAAATGATCTGCCCCAATTGTTGCAAACCCTATTACGAGCCTCTTCAATTTCTCTTTCGTATCGTCTGTGATCCCCAAAGATTGGAAAGCTGCCGAGGTCATCCCCCTCTTCAAAGTGGGAGACACTCCAGACCCAAACTGTTACAGACCTATATCCATCCTACCCTGCTTTTCCAAGGTCTTCGAAAGCCAAGTTAACAAATAGATCACCAACCCTTTCGAATCCCACCGTACCTTCTCCGCTATGCATTCTGGTTTTGAGCTGGTCATGGGTGCACCTCAGCCACGCTCAAGGTACTAAATTATATCATAACCGCCATCGATAAAAGACAGTACTGTGCAGGCGTATTCATCAACCTGGTCAAGGCTTTCGACTCTGTTAATCACCACATTCTTATCGGCAGACTCAACAGCCTTGGTTTCTCAAATGACTGCCTAGACTGGTTAACCCACTACTTCTCTGACAGAGTTCAGTGTGTCAAATCGGGGGGCCTGTTGTCCGGACCTCTGGCAGTCTCTATGGGGGTGCCACGGGGTTCAATTCTCGGGCCGAGTCTTTTCTCTGTAAACATCAATGATGTCGCTCTCGCTGCTGGTGACTCTCTGATCCAGCTCTACGCAGACGACACCATTCGGTATACTTCTGGCCCTTCTTTGGACACTGTGTTAACTAACCTCTAGACAACCTTCAATGTCATACAATGTCATACAACTCTCCTTCCGTGGCCTCCAACTGCCCTTAAATGCAAGTAAAACTAAATGCATGCTCTTCAACGGATTGCTGCCCGCACCTGCCCACCCATATAGCATCACTACTCTGGACGGTTCTGACTTAGAATATAATATACCCACCACTGCGACCTGTGTGCTCTTGTTGGCTGGCCCTCGCTTCATATTCTTCGCCAAACCCACTGGCTCCAGGTCATCTATAAGTCTTTGCTAGGTAAAGCCCTGCCTTATTGCAGCTCACTGGTCACCATAGCAGCACCCACCCGTAGCACGCGCTCCAGCAGGAATATCTCACTTGTCACCCCCAAAGCCAACTCCCCCTTTGGCCGCCTTTCCTTCCAGTTCTCTGCTGCCAATGACTGTAACGAATTGCAAAAATCACTGAAGTTGGAGACTCATATCTCCCTTACTAACTTTAAGCATCAGCTGTCAGAGCAGCTGACAGATCATTGCACCTGTACACAGCCCATCTGTAATTAGCCCACCCAACTACCTCATCCCCATATTGTTAGATTTTATTTTTGCTCCTTTGCACCCCAGTATCTATACTTACACATTCATCTTCTGCACATCTATCACTCCAGTGTTTAATTGCTATATTGTAATTATTTTGCCAATACGGCCTATTTATTGCCTTACCTCCTTACTTCATTTGCACACACTGTATATAGATTTTACTATTGTGTTATTGACTGTACGTTTGTTTATTCCATGTGTAACTCTGTGTTGTTGTTTGTGTCGCACTGCTTTGCTTTATCTTGGCCAGGTCGCAGTTGTAAATGAGAACTTGTTCTCAACTGGCCTTCCTGGTTAAATAAAGGTGAAATAAATACAAATGTAAAAAAGGGAGAGAGAGAGCACCTGTGGTCCCAGGTGTGAAGTGCTATGTGCACCACACAGAACATAAATCCAATAACTTGTTTTTACTTTACAGCAGACGTGATGGTTCGTTTGAAGTGCGGAGGCAGTTGGTAGAAATACATTGAAGCTGTGGACATATAAACCTATAAGCTACGAGTCATTTTCTCAACAGATGGACTAAGGCAACAGCATATCATCATCACATCGACATATCAGAGACTTCCTGCTTTAGGCAGCAACACTTTACTTTGAAACGGGAAATTAGCTTATTGGCATTTTTTTTCTCCACAAAATAAAAAAAAAGTCCACAAAACACTGCGTACAAGCACATATAATACAAAATATAAACATTTAAAACAGATTACGTTCGTGGTAAAAAAACGGTTGAATATAAAAACAAATCATCGTGACTTGTCAAGTTGAATGAATGCACAGCACATGCATAAAATAGCATATATATTGTTAATGCATAGGGCTATATACATTTAGCCGTACAACTCAAACTGCTCTATAGCTGCTCTATGTTCCCTACATACTGCAGCCTGAGAATGCCATCCTAGAAGTTGTTTTTGGTAATGTCAAAATGAGGAGTGTTGTACAAAACAAAGTCACGAGTGATTTGATCATCTGTAACCAATCAGAGTATCAAACCCCACCCATCAGTTTCTGGGACCAATCAGAATGGTTAGAATGCATTTGCATTCGTCTGGGAGGTACTCAGATCCAGACTCATTGAGGAGAAAAAACTGGGGGTGAGCCAACAGGGGTGGCAGGGTTTTGCTCCAGTCCAACACTAATACAACTGATTCAACTAAGTAACTTATCATCAAGCTTCATTAGTTGAATCAGGTCTTAAAGCTGGAAAAAACCTGCTCAGTGCTGTGGGTCCTGAGGACCAGTGATAAGCGAGAACAGATACAAGCAGTAATCTGTCCTGAAACAGATTGCTGCTAACTGCAATCACAGCGAAAGCCAAGAACCTAAATACTTTTGTTCCTCTACTTTCCTTAAATCAACTCCTTGCGGGCGGCATGCTATTAGGCACTAATACCATCAGCACTTATGGATAAACACAGGAGTCGTTTGGCAACGTAGAGTCGGCAGATTAATGCACTTTAAGAAGTGGCTACAATGTGGCTGCTCCGTGTGTGTGTGTGTGTGTGTGTGTGTGTGTGTGTGTGTGTGTGTGTGTGTGTGTGTGTGCGTGCGTGCACGATGTGCTTGCTGTGCTGGGGGAATAGACACACTGATGTCAATCTGATGGAAACAATGGGATGATGCTTCTCTGTTGGCCATGTGAGAAGATATATCTGATGATTAGGACTGACTGAAAGCTACTATCCTCTCTCTATCCTTGTGTTTGCCAACATTGGCTTGGATATATCCATACATGATGCAAATGTAATATTTCAAGGCCAGTTGTGGATAAACGATACACCCGGGCACTCAGCATAGAATCTGTAGTAAGCTGGAAAGCTTTCAGGGTGACCATATAAATACACAGAGAATCTCACTGCCGATAGACTGCCGATAGTTACATATCACAGTGGAAGGCCGTTCCTTCAATTGCTTGAACAAAAGCGGTACCTGCTGCATGACGACCCGATAGTGACGAACCTGCCTTTTCTTTTTGTAGAATCACAATGCTCATCAGCGGCCAACAACTTGACTTTGAGCCGATCAGAGAGCACAAACTCTTAAGTGGAAGGAGCCAAAATGAGTGACAACAAAAAGGAAAGAAAGAGGGCCTGTTCTCCTTACATCTACAGTTGAAGTCGGAAGTTTACATACACCTTAGCCAAATATATTTAAACTCCGTTTTTCACAATTCCGACATTAAATCCTAGTAAATATTCCCTGTCTTAGGTCAGTTAGGATCACCACTTTATTACCAGAATGTGAAATGTCAAAATAATAGTAGAGAGAATTATTTTTTTCAGCTTTTATTTTTTCCATCACATTCCAAGTGGGTCATAAGTTTACATACACTCAATTAGCATTTGGTAGCATTGCCTTTAAATTATTTAACTTGGGTCAAACGTTTCGGGTAGCCTTCCACAAGCTTACCACAATAAGCTGGGTGAATTTTGGCCCATTCCTCCTGACAGAGCTGGTGTAACGGAGACAGGTTTGTAGGCCTCCTTGCTTGCTCACGCCTTTTCAGTTCTGCCCACAAATGTTCTATGGGATTGAGGTCAGGGCTTTGTGATGGCCACTCCATTACCTTGACTTTGTTATCATTAAGCCATTCTGCCACAACTTTGTAAGTATGCTTGGGGTCATTGTCCATTTGGACCAAGCTTTATCTTCCTGACTGATGTCTTGAGATGTTGCTTCAATATATCCACATCATTTTCCATCCTCATGATGCCATCTATTTTGTGAAGTGCACCAGTCCCTCTTGCAGCAAAGCACCCCCACAACATGATGCTGCCACCCCCGTTCTTCACGTGTTCGTTGGCTTGCAAGCCTCCCCCTTTTTCCTCCAAACATGACGATGGTTGTTATTGCCAAACAATTATATTTTTGTTTCATCAGACCAGAGGACATTTCTCCAAAAATTAAGATCTTTGTCCCCATGTGCAGTTGCAAACCGTAGTTTTGCTTTTGGAGGTTTTAGACCAGTGGCTTCTTCCTTGCTGAACGGCCTTTCAGGTTATGTCGATATAGGACTCGTTTTACTGTGGATATAGATACTTTTGTACCCGTTTCCTGGGATTGATTTGCACTTTTCACACCAAAGTGCTTTCATCTCTAGTAGACAGAACGTGTCTCCTTCCTGAGCGGTATGATGGCTGTGTGGTGCCATGGTGTTTATACTTGCGTACTATTGTTTGTACAGATGTACGTGGTACCTTAAGGCGTTTGGAAATTGCTCCCAAGGATGAACCAGACTTGTGGAGGTCGACATTTTGTTTCTGAGGTTTTGGCTGATTTCTTTTGATTTTCCCATGTGTTAGCTGCTGTCTTAGTGCAATGTCCTTAGCTAACTAGCTAGCTATGTTGTGCGAGCTAGCGAATATGCTAACATTATCTAGCCAAACATTTGGCTATGGGCTGGCACTGGTAGTGTGGGATTGTGGAGAGTGAAATAAATAGTTTCTTCTTTATCTTGCTAGGTAGTTATTAAGATGTGGCCATCTTGTTAATATCAACACAGACCTTCTACAAAATAGAAACATTAGCGCAGCAACTAACATTGGAATCTAGACCATGAACTCAATAACACACACGGACATGCATTGACAAACAACGCTAATGCCACCTGTGGCCAGGCTAAGTGGCTGATGACTTCAAGTTCTTTGCCGTGTGAACACAAAAGAGATTGACTGCTAACACTCTTTTTAGTGGTGCTAAGTATTGTTGGCAGGCATGTGTTTCACAATCCTACCGGTATTTCTGAGCTATAAGAAAATAAACAAAGTGATCTTCGAAAAGGCCAATTCTTAAAATTGCGTTGGAATAACAAGGTTGTGTCCAACTGTTTTTTTAAAGCCTCTAGTTGAGTTTCTAGGTATTATAATGCTAATATTTGCTGTATGCATATCAATGAGTATTGTGGGTAATGTAGTCCAGTACCCTGCATTCCTGTATCTGTTGTTTGAACCTGTTGGTGCTCCAATGATTTTTTTAACTTAACACTGTTCCAACAACTCTTTCTGCTGCTGAGACTCCTACAGACACAACATGGAAGCCATCTGACAGCAAACTGGCACAAATGGAAGCTGTCACTACACAAACCAGGCACAAAATTAAATCTGTCACGACTCGAACCAGGCACAAAATGGAAACATGGAAACTGTCACTACACAAACCAGGCACAAAATAAAAATATGTCACTACACAAACCAGGCACAAAATGGAAACTGTCACTTCACAAAACAGGCACAAAATTAAATCTGTCACTACCCGAACCAGGCACAAAATGGAAACTGTTACTACACAAACCATACACAAAATGGAAACATGGAAACTGTCACTACACAAACCAGGCACAAAATGGAAACTGTCACTACCCAAACCAGGCACAAAATGGAAACTGTTACTACACAAACCATACACAAAATGGAAACATGGAAACTGTCACTACACAAACCAGGCACAAAATGGAAACTGTCACTACCCGAACAAGGCACAAAATGGAAACTGTTACTACACAAAATAGGCACAAAATGGAAACTGTCACTACCCGAACCAGGCACAAAATGGAAACTGTTACTACACAAACCAGGCACAAAATGGAAACTGTCACTACACAAACCAGACAGAAAATGGAAACTGTCACTACACAAACCAGGCACAAAATGGAAACTGTCACTACACAAACCAGACAGAAAATGGAAACTGTCACTACACAAACCAGGCACAAAATGGAAACATGGAAACTGTCACTTCACAAACCAGGCACAAAATAAAAATCTGTCACTACACAAACCAGGCACAAAATGGAAACTGTCACTTCACAAAACAGGCACAAAATTAAATCTGTCACTACCCGAACCAGGCACAAACTGGAAACTGTCACTACCCGAACCAGGCACAAAATGGAAACTGTCACTACCCGAACCAGGCACAAAATGGAAACTGTCACTACCCGAACCAGGCACAAAATGGAAACTGTCACTACCCGAACCAGGCACAAAATGGAAACTGTCACTACACAAACCAGGCACAAAATGGAAACTGTCACACAACATTTCTATTTTATTTTATTTCACCTTAATTTTTAACCAGGTAGGCAAGTTGAGAACAAGTTCTCAACTGCAACCTGGCCAAGATAAAGCACAGCAGTTCGACACATACAACAACACGGAGTTACACATGGAAAAAACAACCATACAGTCAATAAAATAAAATAAAATCTATATACAGTGAGTGCAAATGAGGTAAGATAAGGGAGGTAACGCAACAAATAGGCAATAGTGGCAAGGTAATTACAATATAGCAATTAGACACTGGAATGGTAGATGTGCAGAAGATGAATGTGCAAGTAGAGATACTGGAGTACAAAGGAGCAAGATAAAAAAAATGTGTCCACTGTGTTCTTGGCGACCTTCAATCTCAGAGAACTACAGACAATTCCTTCGCTTTTTTTTTTGTTCTGGCATATATCTTCCAAAGCATATCCAATCAACTGAATTTACCACAGGTGAACTCCAATCAAGTTCTATTAACATCTCAAGGATGATCAATGGAAACAGGATGCACCTGAGCTCAATTTCAAGTCTCATAGCAAAGGGTCTGAATACTTTTATAAATTGGCAAAGATTTCCAAAAATCTGTTTTCGCTTTGTCATTATGGGGTATTGTGTGTAGAATAATGAGGGGTTTTACTTTAATCAATTTTCGAATAAGGCTGTAATGTAAAAAAAAATATGGAAAAGGGTAAGGAGTAACTTTAAAAATATGGAAAAGGGTAAGGAGTAACTTTAAAAATGTGGATAAGGGTAAGGAGTAACTTTAAAAATATGGAAAAGGGTAAGGAGTAACTTTAAAAATATGGAAAGGGGTAAGGAGTAACTTTAAAAATATGGAAAGGGGTAAGGAGTAACTTTAAAAATATGGAAAAGGGTAAGGAGTAACTTTAAAAATATGGAAAAGGTTAAGGAGTAACTTTAAAAATATGGAAAAGGGTAAGGAGTAACTTTAAAAATGTTGGACTATTTTTATTTTGATAAAATTCACTGAGGATGGTCCTCCTCTTTCTCCTCTGGGGATCATTCACTGCTGTAGACAGATAAAACAGTTAACAGTTTATTGTAGAATGACATTAATAATATATGTATGACTGTATTAGTGAGTGAAATAATGTCCAAGGAATAAACCACTAAGCAGTGAGTGAGTCAGTACAGCAGAATTGACAAAGTCTGAGTCAGTGAAATGATGAGTGATTCAATAAACGGGCAACAGGGCACTGGAGATAACACACTCCTCTCTCTCCTCCCTCTCTCCTCCCTCTCTCATCCCTCTCCTCTTCTCCCTCTCTCATCCCTCTCCTCTCATCCCTCTCCTCTCCTCCCTCTCTTCTCCTCCCTCTCTCATCCCTCTCCTCTTCTCCCTCTCTCATCCCTCTCCTCTCATCCCTCTCTCCTCCCTCTCTCATCCGTCTCCTCTTCTCCCTCTCTCATCCCTCTCCTATCATTCCTCTCCTCTTCTCCCTCTCTCATCCCTCTCCTCTCATCCCTCTCTTCTCCTCCCTCTCTCATCACTCTCCTCTCCTCCCTCTCCTCTTCTCCCTCTCTCATCCCTCTCCTCTCATCCCTCTCTTCTCCTCCCTCTCATCCCTCTCCTCTTCTCCCTCTCTCATCCCTCTCCTCTCCTCCCTCACTCCTCCCTCTCCTCTCCTCCCTCTCTCATCCCTCTCCTCTCCTCCCTCTCCTCTTCTCCCTCTCTCATCCCTCTCCTCTCATCCCTCTCCTCTCCTCCCTCTCTCATCCCTCTGCCTTCATCTCTTCCCTCTCTCATCCCTCACTCAACTGACTGCTGAGTGATGTTGGTTTTCTGATGATGCATCAGTGACACGATGCGTCGTATGGCCTGTCACTCATCCATCCACACACCTGCTAGATTACCCTCCCCTCTCTACTCTCCTCCCTCTCTCATCCCTCTCCCTCTCTCCACTCCTCCCTCTCTCCCCCCAACTGGCTGTTGTTGCGTTGTGTTGCATGGTGGTGGTGGATGTGTGTGTGTGTGTGTGTGTGTGTGTGTGTGTGTGTGTGTGTGTGTGTGTGTGTGTGTGTGTGTGTGTGTGTGTGTGTGTGTGTGTGTGTGTGTGTGTGTGTGTGTGTGTGTGTGTGTGTGTGTGTGTGTGTGTGTGTGTGTGTGTGTGTGTCTCAACTCGCCTGCTCATTCCTCTTAATTAAAGGGCCGGCTGGGTCTGAGGGAACTCATTAATTATAGCAGGTGCAGACGCATGGACACAGATGGGCCCCAGTGCGCACACACACATACCATACATACAGTGTGGTCGGAAAGTATTCAGACCCCTTGACTTTTTCCACATTCTGTTGCCTTACAGCCTTATTCAAACATGTCTTTTTATTCCTCAGCAATCTACACACAATAAACCATCATGTCAAAGCAAAAACAGAGTTTTATACATTTTTGCATGTATACAAAATTACAAACAGAAATACCTTATTTTCATGAGTATTCAGACGCTTTGCTATGAGACTTGAAATTGAGCTCAGGTGCATCCTGTTTCCATTGATCATCCTTCAGATGTTTCTACAACTTTATTGGAGTCCACCTGTATTCATTGTAAATTATTTTGAAAGGCACACACCTCTCCATATACATAAGGTCCCACAGTTGACAGTGCATGTCAGAGCAAAAACCAAGCCGTGAGGTCAAAGGAATTGTCCACAGAGCTACGAGATAGGATTGAGTCGAGGCACAGGCCGGCCACCCGGCCAAACTGAGTAATCAGGGGAGAAGGGCCTTGGTCAGGGAGGTGAAGAAGAACCCAATGGTCACTCTCACAGAGCTCTAAAGTCCTTTTGTGGAGATGGGAGAAGCTTCTACAAGGACAACCATCTTTGTAGCGCACCACCAATCAGGCCTTTATGGGAAAGTGGCCAGAAGGAAGCCACTCCCCAATAAAAGGCACATGACAGCCCGCTAAGACTCTCAAACCACGAGAAACAGGATTCTCTGGTCTGATGAAACCAAGATTGAACTCTTTGGCCTGAATGCCAAGCATCACGTCTGGAGGAAACCTGCCACATCCCTACGGTGAAGTATAGTGGTGCTAGAATCATGCTGTGAGGATGTTTTTCAGCGTCAGGGACCGGGAGACTAGTCAGGATCGAGGCAAAGATGAACAGAGTACAGTACAGAGAGATCCTTAATGAAAACCTGCTCCAGAGCTCTCAGGACCTCAGACTGGGGCCAAGCGTTACCATCCAACAGGACAATGACCCTAAGCATACAGCCAAGACAACGCAGGAGTGGCTTCAGGACATGTCTCTGAATGTCCTTGAGTGGCCCAGCCAGAGCCCAGACTTAAACCTAATCAAACATCACTGGAGAGACCTGAAAATAGCAGTGCAGCGACACTCCCCATTCAACCTGACAGAGCTTGAGAAAATCTGCAGAGAAGAATGGGAGAAACTCCCCAAATACAGATATGCCAATCTTGTCGCGTCATACCCAAGAAGACTTGAGGATGTAATCGCTGCCAAAGGTACTTCAACAAAGTACTGAGTAAAGGGTCTGAATAGTTATGTAAATGTAATATTTCAGTTTTGAATCTTTTATAAATTAGCAAACATTTCTAAAAACTTTTTTTGCTTTGGCATTATGGGGTATTGTTTTTTTTTTTATCCATTTTAGAATAAGGCTGTAACCTAACAAAAAAAGGAAAATGTCAAGGGGTCTGAATACCTTCTGAAGGTACTGTACATACATACACACACCACTTTGAGGAGAAAATGGAAAACATCCACTCCATGGAATGACAGGACTATCATGGGGTTGGGGAAGTTGATTGGGGATGTTGTGTGTTGATGTTCAATAGACGAGAGAGGGTCTATTTGTGTTAAATCTCTGCTGTCTCACCTGAATACTTCTCATCTTCCTTCCTCTGAGACTTCTCCAGGAGATCAGTGAGTGACTGAGAAACTTTTCCCATTCTGAACTACCTGGTCCCAAATACAGCTCTTAGTCTCACCAACTCTGTACACTTGGTGAAATCAAATAGATTGTTGTGATTGCTGCTCCGTTTGTCTCCCTGCTTCATCAGTGCTGCCTGTTGTCTAGCCGAGCTGAGAGCTTGGGAGGCTGGCTGGTCTGGGAGGCTGGCTGGTCTGGGAGGCTGGCTGGGCTGGGAGGCTGGCTGGGCTGGGAGGCTGGCTGGGCTGGGAGGCTGGTCTGGGAGGCTGGCTGGTCTGGGAGGCTGGCTGGGCTGGGAGGTTGGCTGGGCTGGGAGGCTGGCTGGGCTGGGAGGCTGGCTGGTCTGGGAGGCTGGCTGGTCTGGGAGGCTGGCTGGTCTGGGAGGCTGGCTTGGCTGGGAGGCTGGCTGGGCTGGGAGGCTGGCTGGTCTGGGAGGCTGGCTGGTCTGGGAGGCTGGCTGGTCTGGGAGGCTGGCTTGGCTGGGCTGGGAGGCTGGCTGGGCTGGGCTGGGAGGCTGGCTGGTCTGGGAGGCTGGCTGGTCTGGGAGGCTGGCTGGGCTGGGCTGGGAGGCTGGCTGGGCTGGGCTGGGAGGCTGGCTGGTCTGGGAGGCTGGTCTGGGAGGCTGGCTGGGCTGGGAGGCTGGCTGGTCTGGGAGGCTGGTCTGGGAGGCTGGCTGGGCTGGGAGGCTGGCTGGGCTGGGAGGCTGGCTGGTCTGGGAGGCTGGGCTGGGAGGCTGGCTTGGCTGGGCTGGGAGGCTGGCTGGGCTGGGAGGCTGGCTTGGCTGGGAGGCTGGCTGGGCTGGGAGGCTGGCTGGGCTGGGAGGCTGGCTGGTCTGGGAGGCTGGCTGGGCTGGGAGGCTGGTCTGGGAGGCTGGTCTGGGAGGCTGGCTGGGCTGGGAGGCTGGCTGGGCTGGGAGGCTGGCTGGTCTGGGAGGCTGGCTGGTCTGGGAGGCTGGCTGGTCTGGGAGGCTGGGCTGGGAGGCTGGCTTGGCTGGGCTGGGAGGCTGGCTGGGCTGGGAGGCTGGCTGGGCTGGGAGGCTGGCTGGGCTGGGAGGCTGGCTGGTCTGGGAGGCTGGTCTGGGAGGCTGGCTGGGCTGGGAGGCTGGCTGGGCTGGGAGGCTGGCTGGGCTGGGAGGCTGGCTGGCTGGGCTGGGAGGGAGGGAGAGAGCTGGGGCCTGACATACTCTGGCAGTCTAAAGGGGCCTAAAAGACAACGGGCTATGACTGAAAGTCACCCTCTGTTTAATCTAAATCTGTAGAAGTCAGTTACTGAGGCAATAACTATAATCCAATGGCTCTCTACCACAGACACTAGCCTATGTTTTAGTGAAGATGGGAAAGGATGCCGAAAACTTCCTCAGATCAGTACTGCGGTAGTGTTTTAGTTAGAGAGAAATGTTCACCAGGCCACATAACTTCAGCAACCGAAAACGTCAACAGAAAAGTACCACAGCAAAGTTTTAGTAAGAGGAAAAAAGTACACCGGCAGTAACCTTCAGGAACCTTCAGGAAATGAAAACTTCCAAAATAAGTTAGAATGATCAAAGACTGGATGGGAGTGGACCCAGTGACACTAGGTAGAAGAAATACTCATATCTAATGTATTGCAGTTCGTTCCTAATGAGAGAGCATATTCCAGATGGGCCAAATTTGTTTTCTGTTGTTTTGTGCCAAATCCCTCCAAAGATAGACCACAGACAGTTACCAGCTTCTTTCCCAAGAGTGGGGTTAGACAGCATCATTATTAGGGTGTCTGGGCTCCATAATGCCCCGCTGTTACAGACTGTGTGTGTGTGTGTGTGTGTGTGTGTGTGTGTGTGTGTGTGTGTGTGTGTGTGTGTGTGTGTGTGTGTGTGTGTGTGTGTGTGTGTGTGTGTGTGTGTGTGTGTGTGTGTGCGTGTGTGCGTGTGCGTGTGTGTGTTCCAGGCACACACACAACACATCTGAATGAGACTACAGGCTGATTAGGCCCCTGTCTTTCTGTCTGTCTGCCTGCCTGTCTCTGTGTGAAGACGTTCCGGAGGGAGACAGAATTAGACTGAGATTCATGGCTGCTTGTTGTGATGAACCATGGTGAACCCTGAACTAACTCATTATCACAAGTTTAGTTTAGAAACTGAGAGAAGACAGCTTTCCTGTGTGGATGTGATTATGAGCAGAAATTACAGAAAAGTGAAATTACACTTACATCACGAAACACACATTAACATACAATCATAGACAGAGACACAGAACAGAGAGACAAAAGAGAGAGAGAGAGAGAGAGAGAGAGAGAGAGAGAGAGAGAGAGAGAGAGAGAGAGATCACTCCCATAATGATCCAGGCCTTATCACATCTGTCCGTGTTCCTGTCCGTGTTCCCGTCATTGTAAATTGGAATTTGTTCTTATCTAACTTGCATGTCAGGCAATTAGAAAAAAATGTTGAGGAACAGAATCAGAACCGAAAACAAAAGTGATTTATACTGTTCCGGAACAGAACCATTATTATAAAAGCATGGGAAACGGTTAATAACATTCTTTTAAGTTCCAGGCATTTTTTACAGTCCCACAAAAAAATGCAACAAAGTGACTATGCAAAGCCCTCACTGTCACTCAGAAACGTATTCTAGAAAAGATGGCACCGACAGATATGGCAGCTCTGTTTCTAGGTCCTAAAAATTCTAGTCTGACTCAGGAGGCATGCACACCATCCATCACTTCCTGGTATATGTGTCACGGCTTTCGTTGTGGGAGGGAGGAGTGGACCAAAAAGCGGCATAGTTGTGATTCATTTTATTTAATACGGAAACTCCCCCCCCCCAAGTTGCGGACTCCGGCCGCAAAACCTGAACCTATCGGGGAGGGTCTGTGTGGGCATCTGTCCGCGGTGGCGGCTCTGGTGCTGGACGTGGCCCCCACTTCACCGCAGTCTTCCACCACCTTGTCCGCTTCCGTGACCTCCCAGCCACAGCGACCCTACTTAACAACGCGTGACAGAGGGGCAGCTCGGGGCAGCTCGGGACAGAGGGGCAGCTCGGGACAGAGGGGCAGCTCAGTACAGAGGGGCTCTTCAGACTCCGGCAGCAGCGCCGGACAGGCGGGAGACTCCGGCAGCACAGGAGAGGAGGAAGGCTCTGGCAGATCCTGGCGGATCTGCATTCATCTCTCCATCTTTTCCCAATGACAAGCAAGTATATATTATTTACAATGAAAATATTGCTGTTTGCAAATAATTAAATCTCAGACTAATTATGAATCTAAGCATAGAACTTTCAGTGGCCTTCCCGCCCTACATAGAGGCCCGATGCAGGAACATTGAATCGTTAACTGGAAGCTGCACACACAGCTTTTTTCGCAGACATATTCTGTAACTAAAACGGGTTAAATCTGCTGTTACAACATTTACATTTAAGGGAAACAGACGTGGACATGGTGGAGAAATTAGATTTTGACTTGTCATCGGGAAGGCTACTGCACTTCATTACACTGAAGAAACGATGGGCAGAGGGACCAGGCCGCAGCATTGTCACAGAGGTGATAGAAGATTTCATCAAGCAGCTGAGGGACAACTTCTCCACCAGATTTGAAGACAACAGCATGCCCAAGGATATCATTGTGTTTGTACATGATCCTCTCACAGTCTGCACAGGTGGAGAATTCTCTTCCCCTGCTAAGAAAACAATACCTTCCCTGGATTTGTTTTTTTCAATTTAAATATATCATTTTTTAACAAAATGCCTCCAGCTGTCCAACACTACTGTGAATAAAAAAGGGACTTTTATATAATTCTAAGGGACTTTTATATAATTATAATGCAGGGTTAATAATAATAATAATTGTTTTCCCCCTTCCGCTTGTTAAAGGTTTCAATTGATAAAGTTTTTTAAAAATCAATTAGTATATCTGAGTTTAACCACAAAATGTGTTGTATTATTTGTTTTGTCTTTTCTGGTGGAATAAACTGGAATTGCAAACAACGTTCTATGGCTTGTTAAAAAATAACCATATTTTGGAATTGATTTTGTTTTCAAATAACCAAAATTGAGCAAGAAAAAGGCCATTCTTGAACATGGGGTGAGACATTCTTACTCATTTGTAAATAAAGAGTTTGTCATTACTGGAGCGACGAACCACCCTTGCTGTCTCTGCCTGGCCCGTTCCCCTCTCTCTATTGGGATTCTCTGTCTCTAACCCTATTACGGGGGCTGAGTCACTGGCTTTCATGCCGTCCCTAGGAGGGGTGCATCACTTGTGTGGGTTGAGTCACTGATGTGATCTTCCTGTCCGGGTTGGCGCCCCCCTCGGATTTGTGCCGTGGGGGTGATCTTCGTGGGCTATACTCCAACGTTGTCTCAGGGTAGTAAGTTGGTGGTTGAAGATATCCCTCTTTTGGTGTTGGGGCTGTGCTTTGGCAAAGTGGGTGGGGTTATATCCTGCCGGTTGGCCACGTCCGGGGCCACAGTGTCTCCCGACCCTTCCTGTCTCAGCCTGCAGTAGTGTATGTGTCGGGGGGCTAGGGTTAGTCTGTTATATCTGGAGTATTTCTCCTGTCTTATCCGGTGTCCTGTGTGATTTTAAATATGCTCCATCTAATTCTTTCTCTCTCTTTCTCTCATACTTTCTCGCTTTCTCTTTCTCTTCTCTCGGAGGACCTGAGCCCTAGGACCATGCCTCAGGACTACCTCGTCTGATGACTCCTTGCTGTCCCCAGTCCACCTGGCCGTGCTGCTGCTCCAGTTTCAACTGTTCTGCCTGCGGCTATGGAACCCTGACCTGTTCACTGGACATGCTACCTTGTCCGCACCTTCTGTTTTCAACTCTCTCTCTCTACCGTACCTGCTGTCTCTAACCTAACTCTGAATGATGAGCTATGAAAAGCCAACTGACATTTACTCCAGAGGTGCTGACCTGTTGCTCCCTCTACAACCACTGTGATTTTTATTATTTGGTCATCTATGAACATTTTAACATCTTGGCTATGTACTGTTATAATCTCCACCCGGCACAACCAGAAGAGGACTGGCCCCCCTGGTTCCTCTCTAGGTTTCTTCCTGCCTTTCTAGGGAGTTTTCCCTAGCCACCGTGCTTCTACATCTGCATTGCTTGCTGTTTGGGGTTTTAGGCTGGGTTTCTGTATAGCACTTTGTGACATTTGATATAAAAAAGTGTTTTTTAAATAAATTTGATTGATTGATTTATTTCTGTTTTTAGAGGGAGAGAAACCAAAAGCCCACCGTCGCTCATGGGTCTCCCGTTCACGGCAGGCACGGGTATCGAACCAGCATCTGTAGCAACACAGTTTGCACTGCGATGTAGTGTCTTAGACCACTGCACCACTCAGGAGGCTCCAGCCAGAAAGTTTTTAATGATGATCAATTGCCTTGCACAAATAATCTACAGTAGTGGCCAAAAGTTTTTAGAATGACACAGATATTAATTTTCACAAAGTCTGCTGCCTCAGTTTGTATGATGGCAATTTGCTTATACTCCAGAATGTTATGAAGAGTGATCAGATTAATTGAAATCAATTGCGAAGTCCCTCTTTGCCATGCAAATGAACTGAATCTCAATAAAACATTTCCACACCATTTCAGCTCAGGACCAGCTGGCATCATGTCCGTGATTCTCTCATTAACACAGGTGTGAGTGTTGATGAGGCCAAGGCTGGAGATCACTCTGTCATGCTGATTGAGTTCCAATAACAGACTAGAAGCTTCAAAAGGAGGATGGTGCTTGCTCTTCCTCTGTCAACCATGGTTACCTAGAAGGAAACACGTGCCGTCATCATTGCTTTGCACAAAAAGGGCTTCACGGGCAAGGATATTTCTGCCAGTAAGATTGCACCTAAATCAACCATTTATCGGATCATCAAGAACTTCAAGGAGAGTGGTTCAATTGTTGTGAAGAAGACTTCAGGGCGCCCAAGAAAGTCCAACAAGTGCCAGGACTATCTCCTAAAGTTGATTCGGCTGCGGGATCGGCGCACCACCAGCACAGAGCTTGCTCAGGAATGGCAGCAGGCAGGTGTGAGTGCATCTGCATGCACAGTAAGGCGAAGACTTTTGGAGGATGTCAAGAAGGGCAGCAAAGAAGCCACTTCTCTCCAGGAAAAACATCAGGGACAGACTGATATTCTGCAAAGGGTCCAGGGATTGGACTGCTGAGGACTGGGGTAAAGTCATTTTCTCTGATGAATCCCTATTCCGATTGTTTGGGGCATCCGGAAAAAAAGCTTGTCCGGAGAAGACAAGGTGAGCGCTACCATCAGTCCTGTGTCATGCCAACAGTAAAGCATCCTGAGACCATTCATGTGTGGGGTTGCTTCTCTGCCATGGGAGTGGGCTCACTCACAATTTTGCCTAAGAACACAGCCATGAATAAAGAATGGTACCAACACATCCTCCGAGAGCAACTTCTCCCAAACATCCAGGAACAGTTTGGTGACGAACAATACCTTTTCCAGCATGATGAAGCACCTTGCCTTAAGGCAAACGTGACTAAGTGTCTAGGGGAACAAAACATCGATATTTTGGGTCCATGGCCAGGAAACTCCCCAGACCTTAATCCCATTGAGAACGTGTGGTCAAGAGGAAAATGGTGCCGGAGGAGATGGCCGCCGTTTTACGGTCTCCTAACCAATTGTGCTATTATGTGGGGGTTTTTCGCGATATTTGTAAATTATTTTGTACATAATGTTTCTGAAACGGTATCTTACGGCAGAAAAGAGCTTCTAGATATCAGAACAGCGATCCCTCACCTCGGATTGGACAAAGAGCTTCTAGATATCAGAACAGCGATCACTCACCTCGGATTAGACAAAGAGCTTCTAGATATCAGAACAGCAACAACTCACCTCGGATTAGACAAAGAGCTTCTAGATATCAGGACAGTGATCACTCACCTCGGATTAGACAAAGAGCTTCTAGATATCAGGACAGTGATCACTCACCTCGGATTAGATAAAGCACTTCTAGATATCAGAACAGCAACAACTCACCTCGGATTAGACAAAGAGCTTCTAGATATCAGAACAGCAACAACTCACCTCGGATTAGACAAAGAGCTTCTAGATATCAGAACAGCGATCACTCACCTCGGATTAGACAAAGAGCTTCTAGATATCAGAACAGCGATCCCTCGCCTCGGATTAGACAAAGAGCTTCTAGATATCAGGACAGTGATCACTCACCTCGGATTAGATCAAGCGCTTCTAGATATCAGAACAGCAACAACTCACCTCGGATTAGACAAAGAGCTTCTAGATATCAGAACAGCAACAACTCACCTCGGATTAGACAAAGAGCTTCTAGATATCAGAACAGCGATCACTCACCTCGGATTAGACAAAGAGCTTCTAGATATCAGAACAGCGATCCCTCACCTCGGATTAGACAAAGAGCTTCTAGATATCAGAACAGCGATCACTCACATCGGATTAGACAAAGAGCTTCTAGATATCAGAACAGCGATCACTCACATCGGATTAAGACAAAGAGCTTCTAGATATCAGAACAGCGATCCCTCACCTCGGATTAGACAAAGAGCTTCTAGATATCAGGACAGTGATCACTCACCTCGGATTAGACAAAGAGTTTCTAGATATCAGAACAGCGATCACTCACCTCGGATTAGACAAAGAGCTTCTAGATATCAGAACAGCGATCCCTCACCTCGGATTAGACAAAGAGCTTCTAGATATCAGAACAGCGATCACTCACATCGGATTAGACAAAGAGCTTCTAGATATCAGAACAGCGATCACTCACATCGGATTAGACAAAGAGCTTCTAGATATCAGAACAGCGATCACTCACATCGGATTAGACAAAGATTTTTTCAACAACAATAACAGCAGCAAGCAGGACTAGCCACTTTAAACAATGCCACTTAATATAATGTTTACATTCCCTACATTACTCATCTCATATGTATATAACTGTACTCTATATCATCTACTGCATCTTGCCATCTTTACTTTAAACTATGCCATTTTTATGTTTACATACCCTACATTACTCATCTCATATCAGATCTTGCCTATGTCGTTCTGTACCATCACTCATTCATATATCTTTATGTACTGTTTGATGAACAGAGAATAGCAGTAGCGTAAATGATGGTGGTGGGACACAATGCAAATAGCCCGGTTAGCCAATGTGCGGGGGCACTGGTTGGTCTGGCCAATTCAGGTAGTATGTACATGAATGTATAGTTAAAGTGACTATGCATATAAGATAAACAGAGTAGCAGCAGCGTAAAAGAGGGGTTGGGGGGGCGGAACACAATGCAAATGGTCTGGGTAACCATTTGGTTACCTGTTCAGGAGTCTTATGGCTGGGGGTAAAAACTGTTGAGAAACCTTTTTGTCCTAGACTTGACACTCCGGTACCACTGACAGATTCTTATTTTCAATGATGGCCTGGGAACAGTGGGTTAACTGCCTGTTCAGGGGCAGAACGACAGATTTGTACCTTGTCAGCTCGGGGATTTGAACTTGCAACCTTTCAGTTACTCGTCCAACGCTCTAACGACTAGGCTACCCTGCCGCCCTGGTACTAGACAGAACAGTCTATGACTGGGGTGGCTGGGGTCTTTGACAATTTTCAGTGCCTTCCTCTGACACCACCTGGTGTAGAAGTCCTGGATGGCAGGCAGCTTTGCCCCAGTGATGTACTGGGCCGTACGCACTACCCTCTGAAGTGCCTTGCGGTCGGAGGCCGAGCAATTTCCGTACCAGGCAGTGATGCAACCGGTCAAGATGTTCTCGATATTGCAGCTGTAGAACCTTTTCGGGATCTCAGGACCAATGCCAAATCTTTTTAGTTTCCTGAGGTGGAATAGGCTTTGTCGTGCCCTCGTCACGACTGTCTTGGTGTGTTTGAACCATTCTAGTTTGTTGGTAGTGTGGACACCAAGGAATTTGAAGCTCTCAACCTGCTCCACTACAGCCCCGTCAATGAGAATGGGGATGTGCTCGGTGCTCCTTTTCCTGTAGTCAACAATCATCTCCTTAGTCTTGGTTATGTTGAGGGATAGGTTGTTATTCTGGCACCACCCGGCCAGGTCTCTGACCTCCTCCCTATATGCTGTCTCGTCGTTGTTTGTGATCAGGCCAACCACTGTTGTGTCGTCTGAAAACTTAATGATGCTGTTAGAGTCGTGCCTGGCCATGCAGTCGTGGGTGAACAGGGAGTACAGGAGGGGACTGAGCACACACCCCTGGGGAGCTCCAGTGTTGAGGATCAGCATGGCAGATGTGTTGCTACCTACCCTCACCATCTGGGGAAGGCCCGTCAGGAAGTCCAGGATCTAGTTGCAGAGGGAGGTGTTTACTCCCCGGTTCCTTAGCTTAGTGATGAGCTTTGAGGGTACTATGGTGTTGAACACTGAGCTGTAGTCAATGAATAGCATTCTCACATAGGTGTTATTTTTGTCCAGATGGGAAAGGGCAGTGTGGAGTGCAATAGAGATTGCATCATCTGTGGATCTGTTTTGGCGGTATGCAAATTGGAGTGGGTCTAGGGTTTCTGGGATAATGGTGTTGATGTGAGCCATTACCAGCCTTTCAAAGCACTTCATGGCTATGGACGTGAGTGCCACGGGTCTGTAGTCATTTAGGCCGGTTGCCTTTGTGTTCTTGAGCACAGGGACTATGGTGGTCTGCTTGAAGCATGTTGGTATTACAGATTAAATCAGGGACATGTTGAAAATGTCAGTGAAGACACCTGCCAGTTGGTCAGCACATGCCCGGAGCACACGTCCTGGTAATCCGTCTGGCCTCTGGCCCCGAAGTCACTGGGCAGCTCGCGGCTGTGCTTCCCGTTGTAGTCTGTAATAGTTTGCAAGCCCCGCCACACCAGACGAGCGTCGGAGCCGGTGTAGTATGATTCAATCTTAGCCCTGTATTGACGCTTTGCCTGTTTGATGGTTCGTCGCAGGGCATAGCGGGATTTCTCGTAAGATTCCGGGTTAGAGTCCCGCACCTTGGAAGCGGTAGCTCTACCCTTTAGCTCAGTGTGAATGTTGCCTGTAATCCATGGCTTCTGGTTGGGTTATGTACGTACAGGCACTGTGGGGATGACGTCCTCAATGCACTTATTGATAAAGCCAGTGACTGATGTGGTGTATTCCTCAATGCCATCGGAAGAATCCCGGGAACATGTTCCAGTCTGTGATAACAAAACAGTCCTGTAGTTTAGCATCTGCTTCATCTGACCATTTTTTTATAGACCGAGTCACTGGTGCTTCCTGCTTTAATTTTTGCTTGTAAGCAGTAATCAGGAGGATAGAGTTGTGGTCGGATTTACCAAATGGAGGGCGAGGGAGAGCTCTTTACCCATCTCTGTGTGTGGATTACAGGTGATCTAGACTTTTTTCTCCCTCTGGTTGCACATTTAACATGTTGATAGAGATTTGGTAGAACTGATTTTAGTTTCCCTGTCACTAGGAGTGCCGCCTCTGGGTGAGTGGTTTCCTGTTTGCTTATTTCCTTATACAGCTGACTGAGAGCGGTCTTAGTGTCGGCATCTGTCTGCGGTGGCATACGATGTGAGCAAATGAGGTGAGATAAGGGAGGTAAAGGCAAAAAAAAGGCCATGGTGGCAAAGTAAATACAATATAGCAAGTAAAACACTGGAATGGTAGATTTGCAATGGAAGAATGTGCAAAGTAGAAATAACAATAAGGGGGTGCAAAGGAGCAAAATAAATAAATGAATTAAATACAGTAGGAAAAGAGGTAGTTGTTTGGGCTAAATTATAGGTGGGCTATGTACAGGTGCAGTAATCTGTGAGCTGCTCTGACAGTTGGTGCTTAAAGCTAGTGAGGGAGATAAGTGTTTCCAGTTTCAGAGATTTTTGTAGTTTGTTCCAGTCATTGGCAGCAGAGAACTGGAAGGAGAGGCGGCCAAAGAAAGAATTGGTTTTGGGGGTGACTAGAGAGATATACATGCTGGAGCGTGTGCTACAGGTGGGAGATGCTATGGTGACCAGCGAGCTGAGATAAGGGGGGACTTTACCTAGCAGGGTCTTGTAGATGACATGGAGGCAGTGGGTTTGACGACGAGTATGAAGCGAGGGCCAGCCAACGAGAGCGTACAGGTCGCAATGGTGGGTAGTATATGGGGCTTTGGTGACAAAACGGATTGCACTGTGAGAGACTGCATCCAATTTGTTGAGTAGGGTATAGCTGAGAACTCTCTAGGCAAGTAGTGTGGCCTGCAATCTATCATAATATACTCTACTTCAGGCGAGCAAAATCTAGAGACTACCTTAGATTTTGTGCACCGGCTGTTGTTTACATATATGCACAGACCACCCTCCCTCGTCTTAACGGAGTGTGCTGTTCTGTCCTGCCGGTGTATCCCGCTAGCTGAATATGCATGTTGTCATTCAGCCACGATTCCGTGAAGCATAGGATATTACAGTTTTTGATGTCCCGTTGGTAGGATATTCATGATTGTACCTCATCCAGTTTATTGTCCAATGATTGCACGTTGGCGAGTAGTATTGATGGTAACGGCAGCTTCCCTAGTTGCTTTCTGCGGGTCCGGACGAGGCATCCGGCTCTTCTTCTTCTGTGTCGCTTCCTTTTGCAAATAATTGGGATGTCCGCCCTGTGTGGTGTTTGGAGAATATCGTGTGAGTCAAATCAAATCGAATTTTATTTGTCACATACACGTGGTTAGCAGATGTTAATGCGAGAGTAGCGAAATGCTCGTGCTTCTAGTTCCGACAATGCAGTAATAACCAACGAGTAATCTAACCTAACAATTCCACAACTACTACCTTATACACACAAGTGTAAAGGGATAAAGAATATGTACATGTATATGCATAGTCACTTTAACCATACCTACATGTACAGTGGGGCAAAAAAGTATTTAGTCAGCCACCAATTGTTCAAGTTCTCCCACTTATAAAGATGAGAGAGGCCTGTAATTTTCATCATAGGTACACTTCAAATATGACAGACAAAATGAGAAAAAAAATCCAGAAAATCACATTGTAGGACTTTATTTGAATTTATTTGCAAATTATGGTGGAAAATAAGTATTTGGTCACCTACAAACAAGTGAGATTTCTGGCTCTCACAGACCTGTAACTTCTTCTTTAAGAGGCTCCTCTGTCCTCCACTCGTTACCTGAATTAATGGCACCTGTTTGAACTTGTTATCAGTATAAAAGACACCTGTCCACAACCTCAAACAGTCACACTCCATACTCCACTAAAGCCAAGACCAAAGAGCTGTCAAAGGACACCAGAAACAAAATTGTAGACCTGCACCAGGCTGGGAAGACTGAATCTGCAATAGGTAAGCAGCTTGGTTTAAGAAATCAACTGTGGGAGCAATAAATTAGGAAATGGAAGACATACAAGACCACTGATAATCTCCCTCGATCTGGGGCTCCACGCAAGATCTCACCCCGTGGGGTCAAAATGATCACAAGAACGGTGAGCAAAAATCCCAGAACCACATGGGGGGGCCTAGTGAATGACCTGCAGAGAGCTGGGACCAAAGTAACAAAGCCTACCATCAGTAACACACTACGCCGCCAGGGACTCAAATCCTGCAGTGCCAGACGTGTCCCCCTGCTTAAGCCAGTCCAGGCCCGTCTGAAGTTTGCTAGAGAGCATTTGGATGATCCAGAAGAAGATTGGGAGAATGTCATATGGTCAGATGAAACCAAAATATAACTTTTTGGTAAAAACTCAACTCGTCGTGTTTGGAAGATGCTGAGTTGCATCCAAAGAACACCATACCTACTGTGAAGCATGGGGATGGAAACATCATGCTTTGGGGCTGTTTTTCTGCAAAGGGACCAGGACGACTGATCCGTGTAAAGGAAAGAATGAATGGGGCCATGTATCATGAGATTTTGAGTGAAAAACCTCCTTCCATCAGCAAGGGCATTGAAGATGAAACGTGGCTAGGTCTTTCAGCATGACAATGATCCCAAACACACCGCCCGGGCAATGAAGCAGTGGCTTTGTAAGAAGCATTTCAAAATCTCAACCCCATAGAAAATCTTTGGAGGGAGTTGAAAGTCCGTGCTGCCCAGCAACAGCCCCAAAACGTCACTGCTCTAGAGGAGATCTGCATGGAGGAATGGGCCAAAATACCAGCGACAGTGTGTGAAAACCTTGTGAAGACTTACAGAAAACGTTTGACCTCTGTCATTGCCAATAAAGGGTATATAACAAAGTATTGAGATAAACTTTTGTTATTGACCAAATACTTATTTTCCACCATAATTTGCAAATTAATTCATTAAAAATCCTACAATGTGATTTTCTGGATTTTTTCTCTCTCATTTTGTCTGTCATAGTTGAAGTGTACCTATGATGAAAATTACAGGCCTCTCTCATCTTTTTAAGTGGGAGAACTTGCACAATTGGTGGCTGACTAAATACTTTTTTGCCCCACTGTACAAACTACCTCAATAGTATATAGAATTTTCTTCCTATTGTGTTATTGACTGTACGTTTGTTTATTCCATGTGTAACTCTGTGTTGTTGTTTGTGTCTTACTGCTTTGCTTTATCTTGGCCAGGTCGCAGTTGTAAATGAGAACTTGTTCTCAACTGGCCTACCTGGTTAAAGATAAATAATCAAAAAAACGAATCCCAAAACATCTCAATTGGGTTGAGGTCGGGTGATTGTGATTGTGGGGGCCAGGTCATCTGATGCAGTACTCCATCACTCTACTTCTCGGTCTAATAGCCCTTACACAGCCTGGAGGTGGGTTGGGTCATTGTCCTGTTGAAAAACTAATTATTGTCCCACTAAGCGCAAACCAGATGGGATTGCGTATGGCGGCAGAATGCTATGGTAGCCTTGAACTAAAAACAAATCATAGACAATGTCACCAGCAAAGCACCCCCACACCATCACAGCATCACACCTCATCAATCTGGCGTTGTTCACAAAACATCTTAGTTAAATCTTAGTAAAAATGCAAGACTATGATCTCCTCAGCAAAAACGTACAAATTAATGACAGATTTCTTGAGTTATCTATTTTGAGGAAGTGGCTACGGCGTCTCAAAATGGACAAACGGTGCTATTGGAATAGAAAATTGGTATAGGTGAAGTGTTTGTACAGAACAGGTAAAGGTTCAAATGTATGTATGGAATAGGTATGTGTGTAGGAGTGTGTGTGTGTGTGTGTGTGTGTGTGTGTGTGTGTGTGTGTGTGTGTGTGTGTGTGTGTGTGTGTGTGTGTGTGTGTGTGTGTGTGTGTGTGTGTGTGTGCCTTACCTTGAGATTGTCCTGGGAGTCCTTGGGGAGTGCTATCCTACAGAGGTGAGGATGGACTCCTGTTCTGTTTTTAGATGAGACTGTCTGTCCTCTAGACCAGCTACAGCCTCCTCAGACCCTCTACTACACTACTCTCTCGCAGCCACACACTTCACCTGGAGAGAGAGAGAGAGAAAAGAGAGAAAATGTGCATCCCTTTGGGACCCCAGGACCAGGATTGAGAAACACTGTTCAAGACCAGCCACAACTTTCTCTGACCCCCTCCTTTGGTCCTCTATTCTGACCCCCCCTTTTGGTCCTCTCCTCTGACCCCCATTTTGGACCTCTCCTTTGATCCCTCCTTTGGTCCTCTCCTCTGGCCCCCTCCTTTGGTCCTCTCCTCTGACCCCCTCCTTTGGTCCTCTCTTCTGACCCCCTCCTTTGGTCCTCTCATATGACCTCCTATTTTGGTCCTCTCCTCTGACCCCCTCCTTTGGTCCTCTCTTCTGACCCCCTCCTTTGGTCCTCTCATATGACCTCCTATTTTGGTCCTCTCCTCTGACCCCCTCCTTTGGTCCTCTTCTCTGACCCCCTCCTTTGGTCCTCTATTCTGACCCCCTCCTTTGGTCCTCTCCTCTGACCCCTCCTTTGGTCCTCTATTCTGACCCCCCCTTTTGGTCCTCTCCTCTGACGCCCTATTTTGGACCTCTCCTTTGACCCCTCCTTTGGTCCTCTCCTCTGACCCCCTCCTTTGGTCCTCTCCTCTGACCCCCTCCTTTGGTCCTCTCCTCTGACCCCCTCCTTTGGTCCTCTCCCCCCCTCCTTTGGTCCTCTCCTCTGACCCCCTCCTTTGGTCCTCTCTTCTGACCCCCTCCTTTGGTCCTCTCCTCTGACCCCCTCCTTTGGTCCTCTCCTCTGACCCCCTCCTTTGGTCCTCTCCTCTGACCCCCTCCTTTGGTCCTCTCCCCCTCCTTTGGTCCTCTCCTCTGACCCCCTCCTTTGGTCCTCTCTTCTGACCCCCTCCTTTGGTCCTCTCCTCTGACCTCCTATTTTGGTCCTCTCCTCTGACCTCCTATTTTGGTCCTCTCATCTGACCCCCTCCTTTGGTCCTCTCCTCTGACCCCCTCCTTTGGTCCTCTCCTATGACACCCTCCTTTGGTCCTCTCCTCTGACCCTCTCCTTTGGTCCTCTCATCTGACCCCCTATTTTGGTCCTCTCCTCTGACCCCTTCCTTTGGTCCTCTCCTCTGACCCCCTATTTTGGTCCTCTCCTCTGACCCCCTCCTTTGTTCCTCTCCTCAGACCCCCTCCTTTGGTCCTCTCCTCTGACCCCCTCCTTTGGTCCTCTCTTCTGACCCCCTCCTTTGGTCCTCTCCTCTGACCTATTTTGGTCATCCTCTCTGACCCCCTCTTTTGGTCCTTTCCTCTGACCCCCTCCTTTGGTCCTCTCCTATGACACCTTCCTTTGGTCCTCTCCTCTGATCCCCTCCTTTGGTCCTCTCCTCTGACCCCCTCCTTTGGTCCTCTCCTCTGACCCCTCCTTCGGTCCTCTCCTCTGACCCCTCCTTCGGTCCTCTCCTCTGACCCCCTCCTTTGGTCCTCTCCTCTGACCCCCTCCTTTGGTCCTCTCTTCTGGCCCCCATCATTCGGTCCTCTCCTCTGACCCCCTCCTTTGCTCCTCTCCTCTGACCCCCTCCTTTGGTCCTCTCTTCTGACCCCCTCCTTTGGTCCTCTCCTCTGACCCCCTATTTTGGTCCTCCTCTCTGACCCCCTCCTTTGGTCCTTTCCTCTGACCCCCTCCTTTGGTCCTCTCTTCTGACCCCCTCCTTTGGTCCTCTCTTCTGACCCCCTCCTTTGGTCCTCTCCTCTGACCTCCTATTTTGGTCCTCCTCTCTGACCCCCTCCTTTGGTCCTTTCCTCTGACCCCCTCCTTTGGTCCTCTCCTATGACACCTTCCTTTGGTCCTCTCCTCTGATCCCCTCCTTTGGTCCTCTCCTCTGACCCCTCCGTTGGTCCTCTCCTCTGACCCCCTCCTTCGGTCCTCTCCTCTGACCCCCTCCTTTGGTCCTCTCCTCTGACTTCCTATTTTGGTCCTCTCCTCTGACACCCTCCTTTGGTCCTCTCCTCTGACCCCCTCCTTTGGTCCTCTCCTCTGACACCCTCCTTTGGTCCTCTCCTCTGACCCCCTCCTTTGGTCCTCTCCTCTGACCCCCTCCTTTGGTCCTCTCCTCTGACACCCTCCTTTGGTCCTCTCCTCTGACCTCCTATTTTGGTCCTCTCCTCTGACCTCCTATTTTGGTCCTCTCCTCTGACCCCCTCCTTCGGTCCTCCTCTCTGACCCCCTATTTTGGTCCTCTCCTCTGACCCCCTCCTTTCGTTCTCTTCTAGAGCCATGCACTTCACCTGGAAGGAGGAGATAACAGCATTATCAGTCAGAACAACTCTTTGGCAACAGCATTATCAGCCAGAACAACTCTATGGCAACAGCATTATCAGCCAGATCAACTCTATGGCAACAGCATTATCAGTCAGAACAACTCTATGGCAACAGCATTATCAGCTGCTGTTCATTATCTAAAGCTACTAATCCAAGGCTTTGTGACTATTTCATTGTGTTCCATATCTCTATCGGTTCAAAACTGTGAAAGACAATTCAAGAAGAGGTTAGGCTGTGCTCACACTTACACTAATGTTCCAGTCATAATAGACTCCAGAGACTAACCATCTTACCGAGAGCTAGACACACAACCTTAAACGTCTGACCTCTCTCTCTTTTTCCATTTAACCCCCTTTGGAACCGTTCTACTGTCAACTCTTCCCCCCCTCCATAGTGAATGGAGTCGATACTCTCAGGCTCTCTATGGGGACACATGAATCAATACAGCCATGTGTGTGCATCTATCTGGGACAATACATGGAGTGTGGTAAGGGCTAATAAGGTCTGGAGCACTCAGTCAATACATTGACCTTGAGTTAGTTCAGTCAGATAAATAAACTGAGGCCCTGACAGAGGGGTTCTTTTGTACACTGTATAATACAGAGGTCATCAAGGGTGTGCAACACAGCACGGACACACCTGAGTCAGCCACTCGGCTGATGGTGTCAGGTGTGTTAGTGCTGGGCTGGAAGAAATACCTGCACACCATGTAGTTCTCAAGGGTCCTCATTTAGAAACGTTTTTCTATGTACAAAATGTTGCCCCCAAAAACATGCGTGCGCCAGGTCACGCAAAAGTTGTCATCTATTAAAACTGAACTTGACGTGAGGATGTACTTATCCTCCCGCTGACTAACCTTAGACCTGCATGCACACCGTGTCCTGTGGTTGAACTATTGCATTGCAAGATGGGCAAAATCAGCCCAAAAGCCTTGAGCAGGACTATATGGTGACACTCTACATATATATATTTTTTTTTTTACCTTTATTTAACCAGGCAAGTCAGTTAAGAACAAATTCTTATTTTCAATGATGGCCTGGGAACAGTGGGTTAACTGCCTGTTCAGGGGCAGAATGACAGATTTTGTACCTTGTCAGCTCGGGGCGTTTGAACTCTCAACCTTGCGGTTACTAGTCCAACGCTCTAAACACTAGGCTACACTGCAGAACAAAAGGACAGGAATCCTAACTAAATATAGTAACAAGATGCAGTCATTTGCCGTTATCGAGAAGAGCAAGCGTTCTAAAAGAACTAAAAACAGGCATCTATTTCCTATCGTTTATTTAATTCACATGTTCATTGCAGAATAAATTCCTCACCGTTTCTGACTGTGATGGTTCCATCCTGGGTGAAAAAGCCTATAACTACCATTCATCCCACCTGTCGTTTAATTGGACCCCCTTCTCAGCAGTGAATAGATCAACTATTTCAAGCAGCCTATTTTGCTCGGTGCGATTCGATCCGAAGTACCGTTTAAGGGTAGAACAGACAGTTCACCTTTTCCATAGACGTTTGTAGGTTACGTTTGAACACTGAAGTAGTCATGTGAGAAATCACCATCAGCATCTCTCATTTAATTGGGGCGGCAGGGTAACCTAGTGGTTAGAGCGTTGGACTAATAACTGGAATGGTTGCAAGTTCAAATCCCTGAGCTGACAAGGTACAAATCTGTCGTTCTGCCCCTGAACAGGCAGTTAACCCACTGTTCCTAGGCCGTCATTGAAAATAAGAATTTGTTCTTAACTGACTTAGCCTAGTTAAATAAATAAAAATTAAATTGGGCCCATTAGAAGGGCTATTATAATATCAAGCTGTTTCTCTATGCAGATGACAGGGTGAGCAGTTTATAAACACACAGTAGAATTAAACAGGTGAACAGAGTTGATCTTTTGCATTGAGTTGTGTAGGCTACCACTACAAGCAGACCTACTGTAGTAAAACATTTTCAGAGTAGACAATGTTTCGGAATTCATGCGCAGTTCAGCATACAGGAAAAGGAGGACGGAGCACGCCCGCATGCTCATCGACGCGGCTGTAGTGGAGCAGGTTGAGAGCTTCAAGTTCCTTGGCATCCACATCACCAACAAACTAACATGGTCCAAGCACACCAAGACAGTCGGGGAGAGGTAACGAGGCACGACAAAACCTATTCCCCCTCAGGAGACTGAAAGGATTTGGCATGGATCCTGAGATCCTCAAAAGGTTTTACAGCTGCACCATCGAGAGCATCCTGACGGGTTGCATCACCAACTGGTATGGCAAATGCTCAGCCTCCAATCGCAAGGCACTACAGAGGGCAGTGCGTATGACCCAGTACATCACTGGGGCCAAACTTTCTGCCATCCAGGACCACAATACCAGGCGGTGTCAGAGGAGGCCTGGTATTGGCCCTAAAAACTGTCAAAGACTCCAGCCACCCGTGTCATAGACTGTTCTCTCTGCTACCACACGGCAAGGGGTACCGGAGCACCAAGTCTAGGTCCAAGAGGGTTCTGAACAGCTTCTACCCCCAAACTATAAGACTCCTGAACAGCTAATCAAATGTCTACCCAGACACACCCCCCCCCTCCCTTCTCTGCTGCTGCTACTCTCTGTTATTATCTTATAATAGTCACTTTAATAATTCCTACATGTACATATTACCTCAGTTACCTCGACACCGGTGCCCCGGCATCTTGTTCCTGTTGAGGTGTACCGGTAGCCCCGTACAAAGCCCCGATATTGTTATTTACTGCTGCTCTTTAATTATTTGTTATTCTTATCTCGTAATTGTTTTTTTTTGGTGATATTTTCTTAAAACTGCATTGTTGGTTAAGGGCTCAAAAGTCAGCATTTCACTGTTGTATTTATGTGACAAATACGATTTGATTTGATCTTGGTTCGGGAAAAAGTCAATGCAAAACATTGCATTAAACAATCTGTTTACTGGTCCACAACAATTTGTCTTGGCCTAATTCAAAGTATTCAGCAAATAAGGACGTATGGCACGTGTGGAAAGGGGCGTGTGTGTTCTGTGCTTTCCATACATGTATACATACCTTGTCTTCCATTTCCTGTTAGAGCAGTGTGTACTTCCTGTTGAGGTGTGAGTGTTGCTCCTGTCCTCGGCTCAGTTGCACTGTCATCCTGTCCAGCTTCCCACGCAGAGCCCTCACCAGCTCCTTTTCCCCCTGGGAAAGGACAACGCAGGGCCATACCATAGATGGAGGATGGGAGAACACTATGTCCAGGTAGTGTTTGATAACCCAGGCTAATGTTGGCTGAAGGGGGGGTCCATTAATTCACAGAGATGTGTTCACATTTAACCACTTAGGATGTGAACATGAACCAATTTAAACAGAATAAAAGGAAGGAGTTCTCTCACAGCTAAGAGATTGAAGAGATTGAATGAGGCTCATTGGACAATAGAGAGATGTGTTTAAATTGGATGGGGTGGACCACTGTGTCTGGAGTATGAATATGGAATTGTTTTATCTCTATGGTCTGGAAATCTGTCTCCTACTGCGTGTTCTAAGGGACATTTCAGCCTCGTTCTAGAGGAGATTTCAACCTTGTTCTAAGGGACATTTCAGCCTCATTCTAGGGGAGATTTCAACCTTGTTCTAAGGAACATTTCAGCCTCGTTCTAGGGGAGATTTCAACCTTGTTCTAAGGGACATTTCAGCCTCATTCTAGGGGAGATTTCAACCTTGTTCTAAGGAACATTTCAGCCTCATTCTAGGGGAGATTTCAACCTTGTTCTAAGGAACATTTCAGCCTCATTCTAGGGGAGATTTCAACCTTGTTCTAAGGAACATTTCAGCCTCGTTCTAGGGGAGATTTCAACCTTGTTCTAAGGGACATTTCAGCCTCATTCTAGGGGAGATTTCAACCTTGTTCTAAGGGACATTTCAGCCTCATTCTAGAGGAGATTTCAACCTTGTTCTAAGGAACATTTCAGCCTCATTCTAGGGGAGATTTCAACCTTGTTCTAAGGAACATTTCAGCCTCATTCTAGGGGAGATTTCAACCTTGTTCTAAGGAACATTTCAGCCTCGTTCTAGGGGAGATTTCAACCTTGTTCTAAGGGACATTTCAGCCTCATTCTAGGGGAGATTTCAACCTTGTTCTAAGGAACATTTCAGCCTCATTCTAGGGGAGATTTCAACCTTGTTCTAAGGGACATTTCAGCCTCATTCTAGGGGAGATTTCAACCTTGTTCTAAGGAACATTTCAGCCTCATTCTAGGGGAGATTTCAACCTTGTTCTAAGGGACATTTCAGCCTCATTCTAGGGGAGATTTCAACCTTGTTCTAAGGAACATTTCAGCCTCATTCTAGGGGAGATTTCAACCTTGTTCTAAGGAACATTTCAGCCTCATTCTAGGGGAGATTTCAACCTTGTTCTAAGGAACATTTCAGCCTCATTCTAGGGGAGATTTCAACCTTGTTCTAAGGGACATTTCAGCCTCATTCTAGGGGAGATTTCAACCTTGCCCTGAGGGAGATTTTAGCCTTTTTGTAAGGGACATTTCAGCCCTGTTCTAAGGGACATTCTAAGGAACATTTCAGCCTGGTTCTAAGGAACATTTCAGCCTTGTTCTAAGGGAGATTCCAGCCTTGTTCTAAGTGTGATTTAAGCTTTACTCTACAGGAGAATTAAGCTTTGCTTTAAGGGAGGTTTCAGCATTGCTCTAAGGGAGATTTTAGCATTGCTCTAAGGGAGGTTTCAGCTTTGCTCTAAGGGAGGTTTCAGCTTTGCTCTAAGGGAGGTTTCAGCTTTGCTCTAAGGGAGATTTCAGCCTTGCTCTAAGGGAGATTTCAGCCTTGCTCGGTGTGTGTGTGTGTGTGTGTGTGTGTGTGTGTATGTGTATGTGTATGTGTATATATATGTATATATGTATATGTATATGTATATATGTATATGTATATGTATATGTATATATATATATATATATATATATATATATATATATATATATATATATATATATATATATATATATATATATATATATATATATATATTCAGGGTGCCCAAGCCCCTATCTGAGCAGCCTTGCCCTGATAAACCAGTCACACTGAAGGGAAGAGAGATAGAAGTAGTGTTTAAATATTCAGGCCTGGAGGGAGCCCCCTGTCCATCTCTAGCCTGTAGGAGCCTACTGGGTTAGCTAACCACATTAGGAGAGAGGGGAGGCTGTCCTAGATTCACCCTAGCTCAAAGCACTTTGAGGTCTGGGACTGCATGGGTAGAGGAGTAAATTGAAATGACAATAAAGGAAAAGGGAGCTGAAAATTTTACTTGAGAAATTCCCACTTCCACCTCATGGAACCAATGCAGGCTAATTATTAAAAACGTTATAGTTGGGCTACTGACCTTTACTTTTTAATAAAACATTTTTGAACCATCAAGTTCCACCAAGGTTAGGTACATAGACTCTTAGATGTTAAAGACAAATAGTGTTGCATACAACCCCAATCCCAATGTAATTGAAAATGTATCAATTTACCAATTAGGCACATTTAGGCACATTTAGGCAGACTTGATACAAAATAATGTCCAGTATTGCCATGCTTCACTGGATCGAGCTGAAACTTTGCACACACACTGCTTCCATCTAGTGGCCAACATCTATATTGCGCTTACACTGAAATATATTATGGCCATTCTCTTGCATTTCAAAGATGATGGAACAAAACATGTTTTGTTTGTATTATCTTTTACCAGATATAATGTGCTATATTCTCCTACATTCATTGCACATTTCCACAATCTTCAAAGAGCATCCTTTCAAATGGTACAAAGAATATCCTGGCTTCAGGTCCAGATGTACAGGCAGTTACATTTGGGTCATTTCAGGCAAAAATTGAAAAAAAGGATCCAATCCTTAAGCCTAATTTCTGCTCTGAAAATTGACCCCTGAGCATAAGATCTCAGAAATATCCACAGCTATTATAATCTAAAAGGAGGAATGGAGAGTACAGTATACATGAACTATGAGATTAACCCCTACCTCTATCACATTCCTCTCCTTGTTACAGAGCCATAGTGTCTCCTGTATCTCTCTATCCTTATTGGCCCTGCCATCCTGCATCCTGGCTCTGAGACTGGACAGTTCTCTCTGGTGCACCTCCCACTCCTATGCAGCTCCCTATAGGTCGCCTCCTCCAAGGCCAGCCTGGAGGTCAGCTGGGCACAGGCAGTAGTTGAAAATGGGGGGCAAATGCAGAGGCAGGGAGAAAGGACTTTGGATCTTTCCTCCAATGCAATTTTAGAAATTGTAAAAGAGATGGGCGCAATGAATCGAGGAAAGATGAATTGAGAATAAGCAAGTACCTCCTCGTGCCATGGCCTCAGCTGTCTCCTCCCGCCCCTGGTTCTACTCTCTGAGCCAGGCCTGCAGGACAGACTGCCACTGGGCCTCCTCTTCCAGGGCCTCCTTCCTCACCTCCTGCTTCAGGCCCAGGTTGCATGCCCTCGTCTCCGACAGCTTGACGTCTTTGCGGTGCACCTCCTTCCTCACCTCCTGCTTCAGGCCCAGGTTGCATGCCCACGTCTCCGACAGCTCGACGTCTTTGCGGTGCACCTCCTTCCTCACCTCCTGCTTCAGGCCCAGGTTGCATGCCCACGTCTCCGACAGCTCGACGTATTTGCGGTGCACCTCCTTCCTCACCTCCTGCTTCAGGCCCAGGTGGCATGCCCACGTCTCCGACAGCTCGACGTCTTTGCGGTGCACCTCCTTCCTTGCATTAGGCCAGATGCCACAGCAACTCCGTTAGCTCCCTACATACCCCCTCAGCCTGTTGGGTGAGGTCCTTCAGCTGGGCCTGGGACAGCTCTATGTCCTTACACACCTGGGGGAGGGAGAGGGGGGAGAGGGAAGGGAAGGGAGAGAGAGGAGAAGGAGACAAGAGTAGGAGAAGATGGAGAGAGGGGGGACAGGAAGGGAGGAGAAATAGGAGGAGGAAGAGGAGGGCAATGAGAGCAGGGGGTGAGGAGAAAGAGGAGGAGGAGGGCAGGGAAAGCAGAAGACGAGGAAAAAGAGGAGGAGGAGGGCAGGGAAAGCAGGAGGCAAGGAGAAAGAGGAGGAGGAAGAGGAGGGCAGTGAGAGCAGGAGGCAAGGAGAAAGGAGGAGGGGGGCAGGGAAAGCAGGAGTTGAGGAGAAAGAGGAAGAGGAGGGCAGGGAAAGCAGGAGTTGAGGAGAAAGAGGCAGAGGAGGGCAGGGAAAGCAGGAGGCGAGGAGAAAGAGGCGGAGGAAGAGGAGGGCAGGGAAAGCAGGAGGCGAGGAGAAAGAGGAGGAGGAAGAGGAGGGCAGGGAAAGCAGGAGGCGAGGAGAAAGGAGGAGGAGGAAGAGGAGGAGGAGGAAGAGATGAAGAGAGGAATGTGAAGAGGATAAACACCAGATTGAACATAGATAGTAAAAGCCAGAGCTCAGTTCAGCTCAGTATTAAGGATATAGTCCAGGTTTGTTTAAGGCAGGTTCTCATTGCCTTTGCTGATACCACTCTAAGCTCAGGCTGTCTAGCCTACGAGGGACTGACTCCACAAGGCCTTGTCCAAGCTCAGAGCTCTACACCTAATCAGTTAATTGAGCACTTCATTCTTTGCATCCTAATTTATTATTTTAGAGGAGAAATTGTTTGGGGTATCAATTCACGTCACATAGTCAGAGAGCCAGGTGTGAGTCAGTCAGTCAGCTGCTGCTGATGGGAAGAGAGTTTGGAGGTGACAGACTCATTTAGCAGAAACAACAGGGAGGTGACTTTCACACTAATAATGACTGGATGACTGACTACAGCTAATCACTTGTTAACCTTTTTATCAGTTACCGAGAGGAGTACATTTGATCACTTTTCAACTCGGCAACAAGTCACCTCCACAGTACATCTCACTGCCACTGTCTCCTCAGTACCTCCATCTCCCTCTCCATCCTCTTACACTCTTCCCTCCACTGTCTGACTGCTTCCTGGTCTTCCTTCAGTACCTCTCTCCTCCTGGTGCTGTCTTGGAGCTGGGCCTCTGTGTCCTCAGCCCTGATCGGGACATGGGCCCTCTCCTAAGCACCCTGATCAGGACATGGGCCCTCTCCTCAGCACCCTGATCAGGACATGGGCCCTCTCCGCAGCACCCTGATCAGGACATGGGCCCTCTCCTCAGACCCTGATCAGGGCATGGGCCCTCTCCTCAGCCCTGATCAGGACATGGGCCCTCTCCTCAGCACCCTGATCAGGAGATGGGCCCTCTCCTCAGACCCTGATCAGGGCATGGGCCCTCTCCTAAGCACCCTGATCAGGACATGGGCCCTCTCCTCAGCACCCTGATCAGGACATGGGCCCTCTCCTCAGCACCCAGATCAGGACATGGGCCCTCTCCTAAGCACCCTGATCAGGACATGGGCCCTCTCCTCAGCACCCTGATCAGGACATGGGCCCTCTCCTCAGCACCCAGATCAGGACATGGGCCCTCTCCTAAGCACCCTGATCAGGACATGGGCCCTCTCCCCAGCACCCTGATCAGGACATGGGCCCTCTCCTCAGCACCCTGATCAGGACATGGGCCCTCTCCTCAGCACCCTGATCAGGACATGGGCCCTCTCCTCAGCACCCTGATCAGGACATGGGCCCTCTCCTCAGCACCCAGATCAGGACATGGGCCCTCTCCTAAGCACCCTGATCAGGACATGGGCCCTCTCCCCAGCACCCTGATCAGGACATGGGCCCTCTCCTCAGCCCTGATCAGGACATGGGCCCTCTCCCCAGCACCCTGATCAGGACATGGGCCCTCTCCACCTCCGAACGACCCTGGGTCTCCTTCAACTGCTCCAACATCCTCAAATGCTGCTGCTCGCGACTCGCCAGGTCTGATGATAATGCCTGGGGGAGAGGAGGGAGTGAGGGGGAGAGGAGGGAGTGAGGGGGAGAGGAGGGAGTGAGGGGGAGAGGAGGGAGTGAGGGGGAGGGGGAAGGAGCGAGAGGAGGGGAGTGAGGGGGAGAGGAGGGGAGTGGAGGGAGTGAGGGGGAGAGGAGGGAGTGAGGGGGAGAGGATGGAGTGAGGGGGAGAGGAGGGACTGAGGGGGAGAGGAGGGAGTGAGGGGGAGAGGAGGGAGTGAGGGGGAGAGGAGGGGAGTGGAGGGAGTGAGAGAACTTTCACTGAAGATCAGTTTCTATCAGAGCACAGATATTTCACTGCAACTTATTTAAACAGTATACAGTGTATTTGTAAAGTATGCAGACCCCTAGACTTTTTCCACATTTTGTTAGGTTCCAGCCTTATTCTAAAATTTGATTAAATTGTTTTTTTCCCTCATCAATCTACACAGAATAAAATATTGTTTTTTTCAATGTTTGTAAACAAAATAAATGTAAACAAACACTGTATAGCCTCAAAAACATGGCTAAAACTATAACGTTCAAATCATGATGGCCAGTCCCTGCATTCATAGCTCTGTCTCTGAATTTGAGTTTGATGACATTTCTCAAGCCCCATCCCTCAGCTTCTTACTGAAACAGTGGCGATGATGGTGCTTTGTTATCAATTTCAACAGCAGATTGCTGCTTTACTACCTCAGCTTTTTCAATCTGGCTCTAAATTTATTTGTGTGCTCTTAGATTTTTCAATTTAGGAGCATATATGCTCATTGTAAAAAAAATGTCACTGTAGAGCCCTGCATTTGCAAATACGCACACACACACACACCACACACACACACACACCACACACACACACACCACACACACACACACACACACACACACCTAAATCTTCTCAGTCTCTGATCTCAGGGCCTCCTCAGTTTCCAGGGCCTGAGCATCCTGTCTCACCAGGGAACACACAAAGACACACACACACACACACACACACCACACACACACACACACACACACACACACACACACACACACACACACACACACACACACACACACACACACACACACACACACACACACACACACACACACACACACACACACACACACACACACACACACACAACACACACACACACACACACACACACACACACACACACACACACACACACACACACACACACACACACACACACACACACACCTAAATCTTCTCAGTCTCTGATCTCAGGGCCTCCTCAGTTTCCAGGGCCTGAGCATCCTGTCTCACCAGGGAACACACAAAGACACACACACACACACACACACCTAAATCTTCTCAGTCTCTGATCTCAGGGCCTCCTCAGTTTCCAGGGCCTGAACATCCTGTCTCACCAGGGAACACACAAAGACACACACATACATACACACACCCCAGCCTACAGCCCTCTACATGTAGTATGTACCACATTCAAACTACGTGAGTCTTTGGGTTAGTTGATAAGCAAACAGGAGGAGAATATGACTAATGGTGTGACAGTGGATAGAGGGGCAGATAGCCTAGTGGTTAGAGGGGGGCGGGGGATAGCCTAGTGGTTAGAGGGGGGCGGCAGATAGCCTAGTGGTTAGAGGGGGCAGGTAGCCTAGTGGTTAGAGGGGGGCGGCAGATAGCCTAGTGGTTAGAGGGGGCAGATAGCCTAGTGGTTAGAGGGGGCAGATAGCTTAGTGGTTAGAGGGGGCAGATAGCCTAGTGGTTAGAGGGGGGCGGCAGATAGCCTAGTGGTTAGAGGGGGGCGGCAGATAGCCTAGTGGTTAGAGGGGGCAGATAGCCTAGTGGTTAGAGGGGGCAGATAGCTTAGTGGTTAGAGGGGGCAGATAGCCTAGTGGTTAGAGGGGGGCGGCAGATAGCCTAGTGGTTAGAGGGGGGTCGGCAGATAGCCTAGTGGTTAGAGGGGGGCGGCAGATAGCCTAGTGGTTAGAGGGGGGCGGCAGATAGCCTAGTGGTTAGAGGGGGCAGATAGCCTAGTGGTTAGAGGGGAGCGGCAGATAGCCTAGTGGTTAGAGGGGGGCGGCAGATAGCCTAGTGGTTAGAGGGGAGCGGCAGATAGCCTAGTGGTTAGAGGGGGGCGGCAGATAGCCTAGTGGTTAGAGGGGGGCGGCAGATAGCCTAGTGGTTAGAGGGGCGGCAGATAGCCTAGTGGTTAGAGGGGGGCGGCAGATAGCTTAGTGGTTAGAGGGGGGCGGCAGATAGCCTAGTGGTTAGATGGGGGCGGCAGATAGCCTAGTGGTTAGAGGCGGCAGATAGCCTAGTGGTTAGAGGGGGGCGGCAGATAGCCTAGTGGTTAGAGGGGGGCGGCAGATAGCCTAGTGGTTAGAGGGGGTAGATAGCCTAGTGGTTAGAGGGGGGCGGCAGATAGCCTAGTGGTTAGAGGGGGCAGATAGCCTAGTGGTTAGAGGGGGGCGGCAGATTGCCTTGTGGTTAGAGCATTGGGCCAGTCATCAAAATGTTGCTGGATCGGGTCCCCAAGCTGACATGGTAAAAATCTGTCATTCTGCCTGTGAACATGGCAGTTAACCCACTGTTCCCAGGTCGGCCATAATTGTACATAAGAATGTGTTCTTAACTGACTTGCCTAGTTAAATAAAGGTTACATTCCATCTCCCCTGGATGCTAAACCCCTAGTAGGGCTTAGCATCCAATCCCACACACTCCTGTTACTGGTCTGTCCTGTGAAGGCTTAGTGATGTATTGCCAGCCTGCAAGACACCGTCCATCATTTCCACCCATTCATATCATCACTCAGTAGACCCACTGGATTGTAGCATCAGAATCAAACGAACCAGGACTTCTCCCTTCAGTAGTAAAAGAGGTGATTTCCTTCTTCATTTCCTCTCCTTTTTTATTTAGCCTTAATTTGGGAACAAATTACATTATTTCCCAGAGCCCCGGGGGCAGCCTGGATTCTTAATGGAAGAAGAAGCTCCCTGCACAGTGGATAAAGATACAAATGACTTAAACACCTCTCGTGTCACTCCTCTCTGAGGAGAGGAGAGAGGAGGGGATGGCTAGGGTTGAACCTCAGCTCAACGCTGCACCCCGGTGGTAGTATTCTGAACTGGTCCTAAAGAACATAATAATTCAATCATGACATGGATAAATGCACGTGGGATGAGTTGATGTGAGAACAGCTAACGCGGTTTGTGTTAATGATAAGAGCAGCGGTGTAAAAAGTACTTACTTGTAATACTTGAGTAAAAGTAAAGATGCCTTAATAGAAAATGACTCAAGTAACAGTGAAAGTCACCCAGTGAGTACTTTCGTAAAAGTCTAAAAGTATTTGGTTTTAAATATATTTAAGTATCAAAAGTAAATGGAATTGCTAAAATGTACTTAAGTATCAAAAGTAAAAGTATAAATAATTTCAAATAACTTATTTTAAGCAAACCAGACGGCACAATTTCTTGTATTTTTTGTTGACAGATAGCCAGGGGCACACTCCAACACTCAGACATAATTTGCAAAACCAAGCATTTGTGTTTAATGAGGCTGCCAGATCAGAGACAGTAGGGATGACCAGGGATGTTCTCTTGATAAGTGTGTGAATTGGACCATTTTCCTGTCAAAATGTAACGAGTACTTTTGGGTGTCAGGAAAATGTATGGAATAAAAAGTACATTATTGTCTTTAGGATGGTAGTGAAGTAAAAGTTGTCAAACATATAAATAGTAAAGTAAATTACAGATACCCCCCAAAAAACGCTTAAAGTGATGCTTTAAATGATTTTTTACTTAAGTACCTTACACCACTGATAAGAGGGTGAGATGGGTGATTATTTCAGAATGGTGGAGGTGGAGTTGGTGGGACGGTGCGATGTGGGAGGAATGAGGGTTATGTCAAGGAAAGTTAGCAGAGGTTTACTGTGTGTGTGGGTATGTATTAGCTAGCGAGTCGGTGGAGGTGGTGCGAGGGTGATAACTACGATGAAGAATACGTTAGAGAAGGGTAGAAGAGGTGGGGTGTGTGTGTGGGCATGTATTAACCAGAGAGAGAGGGATGGGACTGGAAGTAGTGTCACCTCCTGCAGTTTGTCAGACATGATCCCACACTGTTCTGGTCGTCTCGCTGACACGCTCTGTCGCTCCGAACTCATCTCCCTCTTAATCTCCACTTCTTCACATGAGGCGACACCTGGGAGGGAGTCACTGTAGGTTACAGCACTAAGCTGCCATCGTCAGAGTGCAGCAGCTAAGGTCAGAGTCATGTTTTTATGGCAACTTATGAACTGTAATGTGGAAGTAGAGTGTTTAAAGTGATGTAAATAACTCACTGATTCCTGTCTCTGAAGTTGACAGGTGCTTTGAGTGATTCTCCATGACTCAAACCTTAGAAAGAGAAAAATAGAAATGAGTGAATGAGTGAATACACACACAACATATTTGCACATCGTCTACCTGTTCCTCCTGAGGATCTCTGTCCATGTCATCTCCCAGTCTCAGCTGGTCACTGCGCAGGTCTCTGATTGACTGGTGCAGGACGTGGACCTGAGAAGGAGGTGAGGGGCACAGGTAGTACAATCACGACTTGAAACATCAACAAGGACTGAATAACGCTGTTATAAAACAGGCATAACTGTTTTAAACTGTCACTGTGAAAATGGACCCAAAGGGCCCTCTACTGGTTAAAGTCTCTAACTGCACTACAATGGTGAGTTGAACATTTTAAAGATAGCATCGATTTGACAAGTCTTACATCCTCGTCTGGCAGGCTGGGGTCTCTGAAGCGGACTGAAGCCGATCTGGCCCTCCTCCTATCTCCTCCTCCAGCTGACTCAGAGCTCCCACAGACCTTCAGGAGAGACGTGGGGTCTCTATACACAAACCTACACAGATATGTAATAAACTAATGTAACTGTTTTATAACTGTAGCCCACCACCATCTCTTGACCATCTGACAGAGGAGCAAGGTGTATGGGTACAGTTTCTTATAGTGTTGAACAACTGACTCGAAGCTTTTTATATTGGAGATCAAGTGTATAATTTCCCTGCCTGGGCTGATGAGACAGAGGATTGAGCTGTCAGATGGAACAGAGTAAATAGGCAATTTAACATCATAGATTTAGCCGGTGGTAACTTGTGGAATAGACACCAGCAGGAATGCGCTTTTAACCAATCAACATTCAGGATTAGACCCACCCGTTGTATAAAGCTTCAAAGACATTACACATTGTATAAGACAGACATGATTGCTCTCACCTGATCCATAGCCAGCCTCCAGGTCGCTGGTGTGCAGGGAGAAGGCTGACACCCTCTGGGCTCCAGAGGACCAGCCTCTGGCCTCTTAGCTGTGAGGGAGAGAGACGGAGAGGGAAGATGAGCTTGAAATGGGTCTAATTGACTCAACAACCAAAAACACATATCTAAGTGTAGCTTTCTTAATGAACCAGAACATTTCTCGTTATTTCTTCTTCTTTTTTTCTCAAAGTTAGCTGGCTAACTCATTGATTCTGCTTTGTAGTATATCACTCTGGGAAGAGAACACTAGCCTACCTGTAGTGCTTCCCAGTGGGATCATTTTCTTTGAGATGCCTGCAGCATCAGGACCTGTGCTCACAGTTGGAGGGCTGCATCCCTTCCCCATGGCATCTGCATCCCTTCCCCACGGCATCTGCATCCCCTACCCTATGACATCTGCATCCCTTCCCCATGACATCTGCATCCCTTCCCCATGACATCTGCATCCCTTCCCCATGACATCTGCATCCCATCCCCATGACATCTGCATCCCTTCCCCATGACATCTGCATCCCATCCCCATGACATCTGCATCCCTTCCCCATGACATCTGCATCCCTTCCCCATGACATCTGCATCCCTTCCCCATGACATCTGCATCCCTTCCCCATGACATCTGCATCCCTTCCCCATGACATCTGCATCCCTCCCCCATGACATCTGCATCCCTTCCCCATGACATCTGCATCCCTTCCCCATGACATCTGCATCCCTTCCCCATGACATCTGCATCCCTTCCCCATGACATCTGCATCCCTTCCCCATGACATCTGCATCCCTCCCCCATGACATCTGCATCCCTTCCCCATGACATCTGCATCCCTTCCCCACGGCATCTGCATCCCATCCCCACGACATCTGCATCCCATCCCCATGACATCTGCATCCCTCCCCCATGACATCTGCATCCCTTCCCCACGGCATCTGCATCCCATCCCCATGACATCTGCATCCCATCCCCATGACATCTGCATCCCTTCCCCATGACATCTGCATCCCATCCCCATGACATCTGCATCCCATCCCCATGACATCTGCATCCCTTCCCCAAGGCATCTGCATCCCTTCCCCATGACATCTGCATCCCATCCCCATGGAAACAGAGGCATGCGCTGAAGAAGAATTGTGCAGTTATCTATTTTATTTTATTTTCTACACTCAAACAATTCCTCTCTGGTAAATCACCTTGAACTGCCTGCCAAGAACAGGAAAATACATTACCGCCGTATGACGTTGGGAGTTGTAGTTTTTAAACTCACAGCAGTGATGGAATTATTTGTGAATAAAATGCTTGAACACTACATTTTCCAAAACTTGCTTCGGGGACATGCATTTTCCGCCACTGGGACTACTCTTTGGATTAGAGCACAGGTGTAAAACTCATTCCACCGAGGCCAGAGTGTCTGCGGGTTTTTCGCTCTTCCCTTGCACTTTATTTATGAATTAACTAATTAGTAAGGACCTCCCCACACCTGGTTTTCTAGGGCTTAATTGAAAGGAAAAAACCTGCAGAGGCCCTCCATGGAATGAGTTTGACACCCCTGGATTAAAGCCAGGCTATCTAGGGGGTTACTGATAATAAAGAATATAAGAAATACAATTTTGACTTTGTGTATTTTATGTAGGGTATTAGGGCTGATATCTATAGCCTAAAACATGATTATAACTTGACAATATACTAGTTTAATTGAATAATAATACTGATTAGCAACACCTTTTATTTAGCTTTATGATGTTAGGAAGTTGGATTTATAGGATACATTTCATAAAATAGCTTACATTCCGTAAACGAGTTAAAGAAAATCAAACATCTTTAATTCTCCTGCCTGACACAAGAGTGCCTCAGAAGTCCACCGTGAATCTCTACTGAAGAAAGACCAACTCCACACCGCAAAGTATCCACAAGCATCTCCTCTCACCACTCTCTCAAACGGTCAGTATAATTGCGCTAGGACGAGTTCATGCGCTGAAGTTTATGACATAAACAAAGTAGCGGGCTTCAACTTCAATTTGCCACGGGCGTCCGGTGAGAAGGAAGCCGTCAGAATCTCAGCGTTAACAATAGGCGCATCATTGAGGATACTTAAAAAAACAAAAAGAGATGACTGAAAACGACAGACACAGCTTGCAGGTGATAACATGTGCGCTGTTTACCCTCGTCACGTTACCGATCGAAACCTTGGTTGACTTCGAGTCCTGCCCCACTGTTTGTGATTGCTCGGAACGGAAGACCTACACGATCTCCTGCTTTGACATTGATGTCATTCCCACATTTCCTGCAAGCACAGATACACTGTAAGTATATGTTTACTTTAATGTCCCTTTGTTGTGCGGATTGACATCTGATTAATGTGTGTGTGTGTGTGTGTGTGTGTGTGTGTGTGTGTGTGTGTGTGTGTGTGTGTGTGTGATTATTTTTTCTTTCTATAGGCATTCATTCAGTCGTTTGTGATGGCTCTTGTAGGCTATGGGTGATGCAAAGAAAACTCCTTGGAACATTTCTCTGTAATGAGTTGATTCTGTAACGAATCTTGTCTGAGTGAGCAAAGGGCCCCTTTTTTCTGCCTGTTTATCAGACTGTCTTGGTCCTTGGAGCTTTGAGTGTGTTTGTTTTGATGGAACATTATGAGAATGTATGCAGATACTCTGCTAAATGACCAAAATGGACAAATGTAAATATGCCTACATAGATGATGATGAGAACAGGAAAGGCTATGAAAATGACAGTGTAAAACGTTTTGAAACAGAGGCATCCATTGAAAAATTATGAAGCTATCTCTTTTTTATGTACTATACTCAAACAATTCTACAAATGCGTATAGACAAAATTAAGACATCGTTAATTAACAATTTTAGGCTAAATATTGCAAGTGCACAATTCAGGTTCTCTGAATAAGCATTATAAAATGGTATTGTTTGTCATCAGAGCAAACATCTCCTAAATGCTGTGACAGTGAACGTCTATGAGAGAGAGAGAGGGGAGGAGAGAGAGAGAGAGGGGGGAGAGAGAGAGAGGGGGGGGGAGAGAGAGAGAGGGGGAGAGAGAGGGGAGAGAGAGGGAGGGGGGAGAGAGAGAGGGGGAGAGAGAGAGAGAGAGAGAGAGAGAGATCGAGAGATCTGGCTCTGGGCCCCATTTTTAAATGGCACCCTATTTCCTATAGTGTGATAATGTTGACCATATGGATCATTTTCCTGTCCTGCTAAGCATTCAAAATTGAATGAGTACTTGTTCAAGGGCAGAACGACAGATTTTCACCTTGTCGGCTTTGGGATTCGATCTAGCAACATTTCAGGTAATGGCCAAATGCTCTAACCACTAGGCAACCTGCAGCCCCAAAATGATGGAGAGACTATCATCAGGTTCTGAGAGTGGTGGATGTTTCAAGACTTCCACTAAAGGACCCACACATTCTCCTTCTGTTTGTCCAACCTACTGGGAACATTCCATTACTCTCCCTACCACTGGACATCCCCCCCTCCCTCATCCACCGTGTCTTCTCCCAGGACACCCATCACATGGAATTAGCCCCCAATCAGTGCCCCAATTCATCTGCCCAGACGGGTCCGCGATGCCACCACATTCTTCATCCTCACATAGTTTGCCCGGCGCCCACCAGGAAACAAAAGAAAAGGAAAAATATCTCCCCAAAATATCTCAAGTCCAAAACAACCCAGCTCAAAATAGCCATCTGGCATCCTGTATTTTCGGGATGTTCTGATAGTTGAGGTGTGAAGGTGTTGTACTGTACTGACTGGGGAACAACAGTGGAGCTGAACCCTGCTGACCTGGCCTGAGCCTAGGGGCAAGGTCCCTGTCTCGTTGTATTAACACAGTGGCTAGATATCTCTCTCTGTCTCTTTGTCTATTTCTCTCTGTGTGTGTGTATGTTTCATAAGCAGACTACCATAGTCCCTGTGCCCAAGAAGTCCAAGGTAATCTAAATGACACTCACATCTATACCTTTGAAGGGCCGGACATCAACACCATTATCCCAGAAACCCTAGACCCCCCTTCAATTTGCATACCGCCCCAGCAGATCCACAGATGGTGCAATCTCTATTGCACTGCACACTGCTCTTTCCAACCTGGCGAAGAGGAACACCTATGTGAGAATGCTGTTCTTTGACTACTACTCAGCATTCAACACCATAGTGCCCACGAAACTCATCACTAAGCTAAGGACCCTGGGACTTAACACACTCTGCAGCTGGACTTTCTGACGGGCCGCCCCCAGGTGGTGAGAGTAGGTAACAACACATCCGACAAGTTGACTCTCAACACGGTGCCCCTCAGGGTTGCTTGTTTAGTCCCCTACTGTACTCCCTGTTCACCCACGACTGCGTGGGCAAAGGAGCTGATCGTAGAATACAGGAAACGGAAGGCTGAGCACACCCCCATCTACTGTACATCGACAGGGTAGAGAGCAGGTCGAGAGCTTCAACTTCCTCTGTGTCCACATCACTAAGAATCTATCATGGTCTAAACATACCGACACAGTCGTGAAGAAGGCACGGCAACACGTCCTCCCCCTCAGGAGGCTGAAAAGATTCAGCATGGGTCCTCACATCCTCAAAAGGTTCTACAGATGCACCATTAAGAGCATCCTGACTGGTTGCATCACCGCCTGGTATGGGAACTACTCGGCACCCGACCGCAAGACGCTACAGAGGGTAGTACATACGACCCAGTACATCTCTGGAGCCGAGCTCCCTGCCATCCAGGACCTCAGAGAAAGGCCCTAAAAATGGTCAAAGACTCCAGCTACCCAAGTCATAGACTCTTCTCTCTGCTAGCGCAAGGCAAGTCTGGATCTACAGGACCCCCAAGTCATAGACTCTTCTCTCTGCTAGCGCAAGGCAAGTCTAGATCTACAGGACCCCCAAGTCATAGACTCTTCTCTCTACTAGCGCAAGGCAAGTCTGGATCTACAGGACCCCCAAGTCATAGACTCTTCTCTCTGCTAGCGCAAGGCAAGTCTGGATCTACAGGACCCCCAAGTCATAGACTCTTCTCTCTGCTAGCGCAAGGCAAGTCTGGATCTACAGGACCCCCAAGTCATAGACTCTTCTCTCTGCTAGCGCAAGGCAAGTCTGGATCTACAGGACCCTGGACTGCTTCCACCCCCAAGACATAAGACTTCTAAATAGTTAGTCTGGGTAGCTATTTGGTTAATTATTTAACTATCTACATTGACTCTTTTTGAACTCACTTTTTTTTTGTCTCATCACATACGCTGCTGCTACTGTTTATCTATCACTTTATTCCTAGTTTTTTGTATGTATCTACACTACCGGTCAAAAGTTTTAGAACACCTACTCATTCAACGGTTTTTGCAGCAATTCGACCATGAAGGCCTGATTCACGTAGTCTCCTCTGAACAGTTGATATTGAGATGTGTCTGTTACTTGAACTCTGTGAAGCATTTATTTGGGCTGCAATTTCTGAGGCTGGTAACTATACCTCTGCAGCAGAAGTAACTCTGGGTCTTCCATTCCTGTGGCGGTCCTCATGAGAGCCAGTTTCATCATAGCGTTTGATGGTTTTTGCGACTGCACTTGAAGAAACTTTCAAAGTTATTGACATTTTCTGTGTTGACTGACCCTCATGTCTTAAATGAATGATGGACTGTCATGATGGACTTTGAAGAATCTCAAATATAAAATATATAAAACACTTTTTTTTGGTTACTACATGACTCCATATGTGTTATTTCATAGTTTTCATGTCTTCATTATTATTCTATGTAGAACATAGTAAAAATGAAGAAAAACCCTTTAATGAGTCGGTGTTCTATCTATCGTTGTCTCCGATTGGGGATCATATATAAGTTGTCATTTTCCTTTTGCGTTTTGTGGGATCTTGTTTTCTGTTTAGTATCTGAGCCTGACAGAACTGTGCGCTTTCGTTCTTTTTCTTTAGTTATTTTGTTTGTTGTCGTCAGTAAAAATACGATGTACGACTACCTCGCTGCGCCTTAGTCTCCTTCTGCAAACCAGAGCCATTACAGGTCTGCTTTTCAACTCTAATATTTGCAGCATGCAAGTTTACCTTACACACTGTAAGGTGGATGAGTGTCTCTAGGGCAGGCATGTAACCCCTGCACACTGACTGAACTAAACCAGCACAAGGAGACCTCAAGATCTCAACATTACATCCAGGGATTAGTACAGTATGCATAACTGGCCAAAATGGGTATATATCTTATCAGTTGTGACAGATATGATAGAGACTCTGGAGGAGGAAGGTACAATGCTTTTCTTATGATTGGAGTTCAAACAACTACATGTTGATCCGTACACTGTACATAAATCAGTACACTGTACATAAATCAGTACACTGTACATAAATCAGTAAACTGTACATAAATCAGTACACTGTACATAAATCAGTACACTGTACATAAATCAGTAAACTTTATGTTGATCTGTAAATTAATCCTCTATCTTCTCTTCCAGGTGGCTTCTGGAGACGCGTCTGAACTCAGTGCCAGGAGATGTCTTCTCCAACCTAGTAAACATATCAAGGATGTGAGTGAATCACAATCAGCACGATCACATTCACCAGCTTCTCGTTAAAGTCCTAAAGCTCTGTATTTAAATTCCTGTGAATCACACAATCATCAGGATGATACTTGTTTCTCACTGTTATTCACTACCTTTGCGCTCTCTCTTCTCTCTTCTTCTCTTTCTCTCCCGCCTCTCTCTTCTTCTCTTCTCTTTCTCTCCCGCCTCTCTCTTCTCTCTTCTTCTCTTCTCTCTTCTTCTCTTTCTCTCCCGCCTCTCTCTTCTTCTCTTCTCTCTCTTCTCTCTTCTTCTCTTCTCTCTCTCCCCCCTCTCTCTTCTCTCTTCTTCTCTTTCTCTCCCCCCTCTCTCTTCTCTCTTCTTCTCTTTCTCTCCCCCCTCTCTCTTTTCTCTTCTTCTCTTTCTCTCCCCCCTCTCTCTTCTCTCTTCTTCTCTTCTCTCTCTCCCCCCTCTCTCTTCTCTCTTCTTCTCTTCTCTCTCTCCCCCCTCTCTCTTCTCTCTTCTTCTCTTCTCTCTCTCCCCCTCTCTCTTCTCTCTTCTTCTCTTCTCTCTCTCCCCTCTCTCTTCTCTCTTCTTCTCTTTCTCTCCCCCCTCTCTCTTCTCTCTTCTTCTCTTCTCTTTCTCTCCCGACTCTCTCTTCTCTCTTCTTCTCTTCTCTTTCTCTCCCGCCTCTCTCTTCTCTCTTCTTCTCTTCTCTTTCTCTCCCGCCTCTCTCTTCTCTCTTCTTCTCTTCTCTTTCTCTCCCGCCTCTCTCTTCTCTCTTCTTCTCTTCTCTTTCTCTCCCCCTCTCTCTTCTCTCTCTCTTCTCTTCTCTTTCTCTCCCGCCTCTCTCTTCTCTCTTCTTCTCTTCTCTTTCTCTCCCGCCTCTCTCTTCTCTCTCTCCCCCCTCTCTCTTCTCTCTTCGTCTCTTCTTTCTCTCCCGCCTCTCTCTTCTCTCTTCTTCTCTTCTCTTTCTCTCCCGCCTCTCTCTTCTCTCTTCTTCTCTTCTCTCTCTCCCCCCTCTCTCTTCTCTCTTCTTCTCTTCTCTTTCTCTCCCGCCTCTCTTCTCTCTCTCCCCCCTCTCTCTTCTCTCTTCTTCTCTTTCTCTCCCGCCTCCCTCTTCTCTCTCTCCCCCCTCTCTCTTCTCTCTTCTTCTCTTCTCTTTCTCTCCCCCTCTCTCTTCTCTCTTCTTCTCTTTCTCTCCCACCTCTCTCTTCTCTCTCTCCCCCCTCTCTCTTCTCTCTTCTTCTCTTCTCTTTCTCTCCCGCCTCTCTCTTCTCTCTTCTTCTCTTCTCTTTCTCTCCCGCCTCTCTCTTCTCTCTTCTTCTCTTTCTCTCCCCCCTCTCTCTTCTCTATTCTTCTCTTTCTCTCCCGCCTCTCTCTTCTCTCTCTCCCCCTCTCTCTTCTCTCTTCTTCTCTTCTCTTTCTCTCCCGCCTCTCTCTTCTCTCTTCTTCTCTTCTCTTTCTCTCCCGCCTCTCTCTTCTCTCTTCTTCTCTTCTCTCTCTCCCCCCTCTCTCTTCTCTCTTCTTCTCTTCTCTTTCTCTCCCGCCTCTCTCTTCTCTCTCTCCCCCTCTCTCTTCTCTCTTCTTCTCTTCTCTTTCTCTCCCACCTCTCTTCTCTCTCTCTCTCTCCTCTCTTCCCCTTCTCTCTCTCTTTTCTCTTCCTTTTCTATCGCTCTCTCCTCTCTATCTCTCGCTTCCCCACCTCTCTCTCGCTCCTGTCTTCCCCTCTCTTTCTTCTGTTTTCACCACTCTCTCCTCTCTTCCCCTTCTCTCTCTTTTCTCTTCCTTCTCTATCACTCTCTCCTCTCTATCGCCCTCTTCCTCTCTCTCTTCTCTCTTCCCCCCCTCTCTCTTCTCTCTTCCCCCTCTCTCTTTTATCTCTTCCCCTCTCTCTCTTCTCTCTTCCCCCCTCTCTCTCTTCTCTCTTCCCCCTCTCTCTTCTCTCTTCCCTCCTCTCTATCTCTTCCCCCTCTCTCTTTTATCTCTTCCCCCCTCTCTCTCTTCTCTTTCCCCCTCTCTCTCTTCTCTTCCCTCCTCTCTCTTCTCTCTTCCCCCTCTTTCTTCTCTCTTCCCCCTCTCTCTCTTATCTCTTCCCCCTCTCTCTCTTCTCTCTTCCCCCTCTCTCTTCCCCCCTCTCTCTTCTCTCTTCCCCCCTCTCTCTCTTCTCTCTTCCCCCGCTCTCTCTATTCTCTCTTTCCCCCTCTCTCTCTTCTCTATTCCCCCCTCTTTCTTCTCTCTTCCCCCCTCTTTCTTCTCTCTTCCCCCCTCTCTCTCGTCTCTTTCCCTTTTCATCATCAGTATGATCACATGTTTCTTGTTAAAGCCACAAAGCTCTATAAAGCTATATTTAAATTCCAGCGACTTACTAAACCACCTGTTGCATGTCTCTTATTCTCCAAAGAGGGGAAAAACATCAGATCCAAGCCTCTCTCTCTCTCTCTCTCTCCATCTGATCTGTTTTCTGTTTGGTATCACTGCTGTCTGCTAATCACAGTTAATGCCATCCTAGAATAGGAATGTCGGCGTTCCCACTGCAAGGGCATAGACATCCACAAGGTAATCCAGTAGAACTGTTCTATGGATTGGTGCTTTTTTAGGATTTTAGTTTTTGGTCAAAAAAGACTGTAAAATCAACAGAAATTCAGCTGAAAATAATTCTGGACATCTGTTCCCAAGTATGAAAAAAATACTAATAGACTGTCTGAATTTAATCAAATATGTATTTGAAAATAACAATTTCAATCTCTTTTTTGGGGACTTAGTTGTGGTCAATTTGCAGTGTACACATTTTCATCATTACAGTATGTTCCGGCCGCGTCTGAATCTAGTTGCCTTCCCCTGGTTTAGTTGATGTGGTAAAATATACACTAGGTACATAAAGGTGGAAAGGGGTATCACCAAGCTAAAACGCTTAAACGCAAGATGAAAATGAGAAACCATGTTATTTTTTAGACACTTATTCTGAAAATAAACATTTTGCCAAACCTTGATCTCAGCCTGTGGGGCCAATGTCCAAGTCAGCTACGAGGAAAGAGAGAGAAAGCAAAGATGATTATTTTCTTCTGCCTCAGCCAGTACATAGCAGCCCGGTGCTTCTATATTGGCAAATGGGATACTGTTATTGAGACACTTTTGAACCTGTAATCAGTTTTTGAGATCAACCCCCTTAATTAGGGAGCAGTGAAATATCATTGATTATCTACTATAGTATAGTCTACTGAACTTTACATACTAAGCCTGCTTTCTCACAGTGGACAGACTCATTCCATGTATCGTATAGATTCAGTCTCTATTTTATATGCCATTAAATCACGCTAACTACACACTAGTTACTCAGTAATAACAGATGAAAGCAGTGATACTGATGACTAAGGTAAAAGTGTTGTATACTGTACATACTTGTTAATTGATTGTATTTAGAGGCTATGAGAGGTGGGCAGTTGAGTATATTGGTCATGTGTGGCCATTAGAATGGAGTTAACAGACAGTAGATTGGTCATGTGTGGCCATTAGAATGGAGTTAACAGACAGTAGATTGGACATTAGAATGGAGTCAACAGACAGTAGATTGGCCATTAGAATGGAGTCAACAGACAGTAGATTGGACATTAGAATGGAGTCAACAGACAGTATATTGGTCATGGGTGGCCATTAGAATGGAGTTAACAGACAGTAGATTGGACATTAGAATGGAGTCAACAGACAGTATATTGGTCATGGGTGGCCATTAGAATGGAGTCAACAGACAGTAGATTGGTTATGTGTGGCCATTAGAATGGAGTCAACAGACAGTAGATTGGCCATTAGAATTGTGTCAACAGGCAGTAGATTGGCCATTAGAATGGAGTCAACAGGCAGTAGATTGGCCATTAGAATGGAGTCAACAGACAGTAGATTGGCCATTAGAATGGAGTCAACAGACAGTAGATTGGCCATTAGAATGGAGTCAACAGACAGTATATTGGTCATGTGTGGCCATTAGAATGGAGTCAACAGACAGTAGATTGGCCATTAGAATGGAGTTAACAGACAGTAGATTGGTTACGTGTGGACATTAGAATGGAGTTAACAGATAGTATATTCGCCATTAGAATGGAGTCAACAGACAGTAGATTGGCCATTAGAATGGAGTTAACAGACAGTAGATTGGTTTCGTGTAGACATTAGAATGGAGTTAACAGACAGTAGATTGGCCATTAGAATGGAGTCAACAAACAGTAGATTCGCCATTAGAATGGAGTCAACAGACAGTAGATTGGCCATTAGAATGGAGTTAACAGACAGTAGATTGGTCATTAGAATGGAGTCAACAGACAGTAGATTGGTCATGTGTGGCCATTAGAATGGAGTCAACAGACAGTAGATTGGTTATGTGTGGACATTAGAATGGAGTCAACAGACAGTAGATTGGCCATTAGAATGGAGTCAACAGACAGTAGATTGGTCATTAGAATGGAGTCAACAGACAGTAGATTGGTCATGTGTGGCCATTAGAATGGAGTCAACAGACAGTAGATTGGTTATGTGTGGCCATTAGAATGGAGTCAACAGACAGTAGATTGGTCATTAGAATGGAGTCAACAGACAGTAGATTGGTCATGTGTGGCCATTAGAATGGAGTCAACAGACAGTAGATTGGTTATGTGTGGCCATTAGAATGGAGTCAACAGACAGTAGATTGGTCATTAGAATGGAGTCAACAGACAGTAGATTGGCCATATTGAAGTATTGTTTGTTTCTTCCAGATATATATCAGTGGATCTGACGCTGAAGAGGCTGGAGAGGCATTCATTCTATAACCTGAAGAAAATCACCCACATGTGAGTGACTTACTAATATAGTATATGCCATTTAGCAGACGCTTTGAAAGCTCCTACTGTCACACGTGCATGTATGTTTACGTATTGGTTGGCGCAGGAAACAAACCCACATTCCTGATGTTGCAAGCACCATGTTCTACCAACTATGCCAACTGAGTCACACAGGACCCCCATTACTAACTTGTAAATTCCCATTACTGGCTATAACATGAAGCGTATTTCCCCTCGACGAACTAGCAGTTTATAGGCATTTGAGTATAGTTGTGTCAACTAAATTGATATTAAGTAACTGGTTCCACAGACTTGTTTTAGTTTACGCAACTTTTACGGTCACAGTTTTACCAGAACTTTACATTTTTAGTTGTCCCTAAAAATAAAAGTCTGTGGAACTAATTACACACACAGCACTTTTTAACATACCATTTTTTTTACTTACAACTTGACATACATGATTACATTGTGCATGTTAATTTATTCAGTTATTATTATTATTATTATTACTATTATTATTTGTACCCACAATCTCTTTATTGATGTCGTTCTGATCTTCCTGCTATGCCACTGTCACGCCCTGGTCGAAGTATATTGTGTTTGTCTGCATTTATTTGGTTAGGCCAGGGTGTGACATGGGTTTTTTGTGGTGTGTTTTGTCTTGGGGGTGTCTAGCATAGTCTATGGCTGCCTGAGGCGGTTCTCAATCAGAGTCAGGTGATTATCGTTGTCTCTGATTGGGAACCATATTTAGGCAGCCATATTCTTTGAGTGTTTCGTGGGTGATTGTTCCTGTCTCTGTGTTTGTTGTCACCAGATAGGCTGTATAGGTTTTCATGTTCCGTTTGTTGTTTTTGTATAGTTTGTTTTTTCATTCGTCATTAAACATGTCTCAAAAATACCACGCTGCTTTTTGGTCCGCTTCTCCTTCACCAGACGAAAGCCCTTTCAGCCACCATGTCTGTGTTAATTATCAGTTCATCTGACAATTCTCGCATCTTTGCTTTGATTTATTTATTTAATCAATTTTAGGTTTTTCTGTATAATTGTCAAAAGTTGGCAGGAAATATTACTCTGCTTTAATGTTACTCCTTGATAATTGAAATAGTTTTTCTTGACTACTTTTAACAGATTTATTTCAAAGTGCAAAGTGTAGCAATACAGCTGAAATCAGTTATTGAGACTGACATGGTGGCATAGCAGGAAGATTAGAATGCTGTGAACCAAGTGTTTGTGGGTTCAAATCCCAGGTGAGGACATGTTGAATACTAATTACTGTATAAATGAACATGCACAATGTCAATGTGTGTCTAATATGTAAGTTGAAATCTTTGTATGTTAAAAGCAGTGTGTGTTTAACTAGTTCCACAGCCATTTGGGGGTGGGGGGTTAAAATGCCCAAATAATAATTTCTAGTTGAATGAGCATATCAGACAAATTGAGCAAAAACAAGTTTGAGCCAACACATTTTTTTATTCAGGTAACACTGACCGAAAAGTAGAGTAAAAAAGGATAAGGATGTGGAACCAGTTACTTCACACTTCCTGGCATTGACAATGTCACGGATCCCTCCGGAACTTGCGCACACCTGGTCCCCATTCCCACGGATTGTATTTGTATAAATGTGCCCTTTGTTTCACCACTGGGCTGTCGGTTATTGTTACAATGTCCGTTGGTGATTGTGAGTACTTGTGCTATGTTTTGGCTTTCGTGCCATTGTGGAGTGCGCAGAAGATTACGTGTCTCATCCCGTGTGATAATCATTGTGTGCTAGAGTTATTTATTCAAGGTACTCCTCACTCTTTTGTTTGGGTTTCAACCCTGTGTTTTGTATACATGTTTGGTCTTTGTCCCCGTGCCATTACATGGAACGCTGTCATTTGGGAAAATAAAAAACCCTATTACACATTCCTGCACCTGTCGCCCGATCCCTTCATACCAGCATGACAGACAACTTAGATGGAAAGCTACTGAGGATGGTAGCTGACTCTATAGCCACTCCTATATGTCATATCTTTAATCTGAGTCTAGAGGAAAGTACTTGTCCTCAGGCCCGGAGGGAAGACAAAGTTATTCCGCTACCCAAGAGAGATAAAGCAGCCTTTACTGGTTCTAACAGCAGGCCTATAAGCTTGCTGCCAGCTCATAGAAAACAGTTGGAAATAATTGTGTTTGAGCAAATACAATGCTATTTCTCTGTAAACAAATTAACAATTTGATATTAAGCCTTTGTCATATTGTGGATTCAGAGATACCTATCTAATAGAACTCAAATAGTTTTCTTTAATGGAAGCTTCTCATGTTAAACATGTAAAGTGTGGTGTACCGCAGGGCAGCTCTGTAGGCCCTCTACTCTTTTCTATTTTTACCAATGACCTACCTCTGGCATTAAACAAAGCACGTGTGTCCTAGTATTCTGAAGATTCAACCATATATACATCAGCAACCGCAGCTAATGAAGTCACTGAAACCCTTAACAAATAGTTGCAGTCTGTTTTGGAATGGGTGGCCATTAATAAACGGGTCCTAAAAATCTCTAAAACTAAGAGCATTGCATTTGGTACAAATCATTCCTTAAGTTCTACCTCAGCTGAATCTGGTAATGAATGGTGTAGCTGTTGAACAAGTTGAAGAGACTAAATTACTTGGCGTTACCTTAGATTGTAAACTGTAATGGTAAAAAAAAAGATTTAATGGATGTAAAGATGGGGAGAGGTCTGTCTTTAAAAAAAAGAGCTTCTCTGCCTTTTTGACACCACATTCCATAAAGCAGGCTCTAGCTTAGTCTTATCTTGATTATTGTCCAGTCGAGTGCTGCAAGGAAAGATCCAGTTAAGATGCAGCTGTCCCAGAACAGAGCAGCACGTCTTGCTCTAAATTTGTAATTTACATTTAAGTCATTTAGCAGACGCTCTTATCCAGAGCGACTTACAAGTTAATTTTTTTTTTACCTTTATTTAACCAGGCAAGTCAGTTAAGAACACATTCTTATTTTCCAATGACGGCCTGGGAACAGTGGGTTAACTGCCTGTTCAGGGGCAGAACGACAGATTTGTACCTTGTCGGCTCGGGGGTTTGAACTCACAACCTTCCGGTTACTAGTCCAACGCTCTAACCACTAGGCTACCCTGCCGCCCCGTAATCAGAGGGCTGATATACACTTACCGGTTTAATCGGTAGTGTAACCACAGGGCTGATATAAATACTTTTCAGGCAGTCTCTCTTGACTAAGAGTTGAGGAGAGACTGGCTGCATCACTTCTTTTTATAAGAAACATGAATGTGTTGAAAATCCCCCCAAAAATTGCATACTCAACTTACACAAAGCTCTGACAGACACATTTACCCCGCCAGACATGTCACCAGGGGTCTTTTCACAGTCCCCAAATCCAGAACAAATTCAAGAAAGCGTACAGTCTTATATAGAACCATTATTGCATGGAACTGTTCCATCTCATATTGTTCTAATGAACAACAAACCTGGTTTCAACACCTCTCCCCTATTTGACCTAGATAGTTTGTGTATGTATTGGAATTGATGTAGGCTGTGTCCCTTTTTTGTAAAAAAAAACAACAATATTTTAGTTGATGTAGTTCAGTCCTTTAGCTGTTCTTGTCTATTAATGTTCTGTATTATGTCATGTTTTGTATGGACCCCAGGAAGAGTATCTGCTGCTTTTGCTGCAGCTAATGGGGATCCTAATACAATACCAAATACTAAATAATATTTAGGTGAAACAACTAGATTTTTTAAATATATTTTTGTACAGTGCATCATCAACAGACATTCTGTTACCCAACAGCGTTTCCATAACCAGTTTGTGGTTGACAACAACATTTCATAAGGTCTGAAGATTGTCACTCTGCCATCCCATGTCACTCTAGAGAAGCATATTAGCTAAGTGGCTTTTGAGATGACATCTGCTATATATATATATATACACACACACACACACACAGTATCTGTCTCCCATCCATCATTGCTAGGTCTGGGTCTAATCAGACAGCGACAATAACATGTCAGTGGAGAGGGCAAGCTAAAAGTCAATATTTGTTTTTCCTGTCCATACCTTAGCTGCTGTATTTGCATCTCATAAAGACCCAGAGGAATGTAGGAGAGAGCTTATGGGCTCCTAGCCATGCAACTGAGGCTGGTTTGCAAATTAATACACAGTCCTGGTCATCTCTAGCTCACCATCTTTATCTTATAGGTTATCTCTATAGTCTCACCTTTTAGATGACATGATTGTTTGTCCCCTCTGTGATAGGCTCTCTTTGTGGCCAATCCCTGTCACGGATTTAGTCTTCCACAAATCTCCAGCTCTGACACACCTTCCACTCCTGAGAAGATTGAGCCCCTAGCCAGTTATTTGAATTGGATCTCCAGGGTCTGTTCAGAGCTGATTGGTCCAGTGGTTGTGCCACACCACATAATAATGGCATCTCTCTCCGTTTCCTCCAGGGTTCAGAAACAAATTAATGTTGGGCTTTCTGTCAGCTGCTTGTGGCCAGTAGAGGGTGGCAAATGTTAGGGGTCAGGGGACCAGGGGGAGAGGTAGGGTGGAGGGATGGGGTGGAGAGGTAGGGTTCAGGGCAAGGGGCTGGGGGGAACCAAGGGGCTGGGGAGAGGTAGGGTGGAGGGATGGGGTGGAGGAGGGTGGAGAGAGTAGTGTGGAGGATGGGATGGGCTGGAAGGGTGGAAGGAAATGTTTAATTGAACAAAGGCAAGCAAACCTTGTGGCTGAAATCAGGGGGGAGCAGGTTGAGTGTGGTGAGTGGGCGGTGGTTCACTGCACATTGCACACACACTGGGTGCAGAGGGCTCACAGTGGTCAGAGCACGTTGGCCAGGGTGCTGTGTGGTTATCCAGGTGTGTGAAGGAGGGCCAGGATTGCATGTTCGTCCCCAGCGTTCCTCCACACCGCATGGGTTAGACAAGCAAAGAGGAGAGCCCCTCTCCTGGCCCTCTCTGGCGCACAAGAGTTAACACACTAAGGAGACATTAATTGAACCTTGACTTCTGGAGTTAGATGTATGTGGAGATTTGGAAGATTTTACTCCTGGTCTTTCCCACAGACAGACATGTACCTTCCCCTGTTCTGTCAGCACTCAGCAGGTTTAAGCCACACGGATGTAATCGGTATCCCTGGGTTAGGGGGTGTGCGTGAACCTAAAGCACGGTTCTGACCTTTAGACAACATGAAGGGAAGTTGTGATGGACTGTTGGGAATTAATCAAACTCTTGTATCACCTCGATGTATGTGATATACAGTATGTTCTGTGATGCAAAGGTATGCTAAATTACTGAGCAATGCAAAGAATGTATTAGCACTTAAAGGGATACTTCAGGATTCCATCTACTTCCCCAGAGTCAGATGAACTTGTGGAAACCATTTCATGTCTCTGTGTCCAGTATGAAGGAAATTAGAGGTAGTTTTGAGAGCCAGTGCTAACTAGCATTTGCGCAATGGCTAGACGTCTATGGGCATCTTGCTGTAGCGCAACTACCTCTAACTTATTTCTTACTGGACACATAGACATAAAAATGGTATCCACAAGTTCATCTGACTCTTTGCCAAAATCCCAAAGTATCCCTGTAATCCTAAAATACACAGAAATACATCTCAAATTGGAAAAGATTATGTTTACCTTGTCGTTCACTTACAAGTGTGTGTGTGTAGCTATCCCTTTCCTTCAGTCAAATGATCTAGTGGCCTCATGGGTGGAATGTTACAAGCATTTCTCTACACACGCAATAACATCTGCTAAATATGTGTATGTGCGCAATAACATTTACATTACATTTAAGTCATTTAGCAGACGCTCTTATCCAGAGCGACTTACAAATTGGTGAATACACCTTCTGACATCCAGTGGAACAGCCACATCTGCTAAATATGTGTATGTGCCCAATAACATTTGATTCATTAATAGTTTTCATAATTAATAAACATTTATTTATTTTACGCTGAAAACCTGGTGACAAATGTTTTTTATATTTTTCAGTCTTCTGTGATGTATAGACAGTGTAATATTGGGATGCAAACTAAAAATGTAATACATTTCAACTCTATATCTGACATGGTCCAGGTGTCTTCTTTTTTTAAGCCCATAACCATGTGTGTGAGGTGTATACTTTTGTTTCACAGTAGATTTGTTTTAGACTTCCAGGAAACACTCTGTGTGAGCCTGATTTAGCCCACTGCAGTAAAAGGTTACTCATGTTGTGTTTTCCATTTCAGAGAGATCCGGAATGCGAGGAGTCTGTCATACATAGATCCAGAAGCATTTAAAAACCTTCCAAACCTGAAATACCTGTGAGCACCTTTAGACATCATATACAATGTATTAAAAGCATCATTCTGACAGCATTGAAAATGCTATTGTGAGTCCTCCTAACTACTGACAATGCTACTTTAACACAAGATGCAAGAGATGAGACTTGTCTTCAAATATTTGGCTTGGACAAAGGACCCATAATTGATCAATTATATATATTTAAGTTTTTTTTTGGTTCCTTCTAGGGGTATTTTCAATACTGGCCTCACCATCTTCCCTGATCTCACCAACATTCACTCAGATGACATGAACTTCGTACTGTAAGAAAACTAGTAGGCAGAACTTTTTGTTATTTGTCACTCAGGTCTTACAAATCTATTACAATCCACCGACCATAGTATTCTATATATAAAATCTCACACTCAAAACCTCCTTTCTTCAGTAGTAGGGAGGTTTTTCAAACCAATATGCCTTGGTTAGTCTAGTGTCAGTGGTTGCTATAGTGCCAGGAGATGTACTTAGCTATTTCCCACTCTGACGAGGTTTTCTATATTTGCGACGCCACCTCATTTCCTCTTGTTTCTCCTCACAGTGAGATCACTGATCATCCTTACATCTCTGAGGTCCCAGCCAACTCATTCCGCGGTATTACCAACCAAGTGCTGACAGTGTGAGTACACAGCCCTGGTTCTAGTGTTTCACTGGTGTTGTCACTATAAGGGATAGGCCATTATATTACCCTCACTTGCAGTCTCAGAGTGTGCTGTGGCCAGCCCAGAGAGGGTTTCCGGAGAGAAACTACCATTACATTAGATGTCAAAGCTTTGGGCACATTGGTCACATTGGAAAAGAGATACAGGAGACATCAAGCTCCTATAGCTAAGTAGTTCGGTTTTGAAGGGGAGAAAATAATATTGAAAATGTTGTGGGGATTTTGGTCACTAAATTGCATACACAGGCAAATCCCTCAGCACAAAAGTACGCATGTTGTTCACCACCTACTGTAGCACTGATATTACTGATTTTAATGTGACTTTTACAACCAGAAAGTTAGTCAGTGGGTTAGTGCCTAATAACTCAATTACCCAGTGATTACTTCAGTAAAAATGTCACCTTAATGAACGTTTTGTAATGTTGTTATTCTCTTACAGGATGCTGTACAGTAATGGCTTCACAGACATCCAACATCATGCTTTCAACGGGACCAAACTGGATGCTGTGTAAGTCATTTAGCTTATCATTAAAACGGAATGGAATGGAATAGAATAGAATATACAATATGGAATAGAATAGTCCCAGTCAGTATTAGATAGAACGTTGCGGCCCTGCCTGTCTGTGGGGAAAACAACCTGTTGTTACCTAGGTTACCCATTGGCTCACAGCAAATACTTGACCATGCAGTTTTCTTGATGTCTGCTTGTTTTAGTCAATTACAAAACGTAATTTAATAAAAGTACAACATGTCTAAAGATAACTTTTCAACATTGCCTGCTCCAGAGTTTTCTCACAACTTAGAAAAACATAATATTGTAGTGCTTCCCTCATGCCCCTTTTTATAACATGCTTGCAGCCAGGTGAATAAATGAGGGCTAGCTAGCTACCAACCAGAACATTAAGCTGCCAAGACCAACAACGCAAACAAATGGACTATAGAAGTAGTGAGTGGAGTTACTAACGGACTAAACAAGTGAAATGTCTTACCTGTGATGAAATGTTTTCCACACATATATAGCTAATGTGTAGCCTTTTTGGACATCTGGCTCCCCACATTTCCCACTCTCCCACATCGAATATCCTGAAGACACAGGGCTCTTCTCGCAGGCTCTATTACCCTACATGGGAGCATTGGGAACCTTTCCTGTAGGTCTGGATTTTTGACCTGGTTATTTGTACCTTATTAAACAACACAGCAGCTTTTCGGGCAAGTTTTGTTATCTCTGTATAACAAAAGTATGTTATTTAATATTTTGGCATGAGTAAACATTTTTTTATTTCTGGCATGTATATTTCCTTACTCAAAATTACACTATTACCCTACACAAGTAGTAGGATCACTGCCACATCTGAACTAGTTCTCTCAGATCACGGCCACATCTGAACTAGTTCTCTCAGATCACGGCTACATCTGAACTAGTTCTCTCAGATCACAGCCACATCTGAACTAGTTCTCTCAGATCACGGCTACATCTGAACTAGTTCTCTCAGATCACAGCCACATCTGAACTAGTTCTCTCAGATCACGGCTACATCTGAACTAGTTCTCTCAGATCACGGCTTCATCTGAACTAGTTCTCTCAGATCACGGTTACATCTGAACTAGTTCTCTCAGATCACAGCCACATCTGAACTAGTTCTCTCAGATCACGGTTACATCTGAACTAGTTCTCTCAGATCACGGCCACATCTGAACTAGTTCTCTCAGATCACGGTTACATCTGAACTAGTTCTCTCAGATCACGGCCACATCTGAACTAGTTCTCTCAGATCACGGCTACATCTGAACTAGTTCTCTCAGATCACGGCCACATCTGAACTAGTTCTCTCAGATCACGGCTTCATCTGAACTAGTTCTCTCAGATCACGGCTTCATCTGAACTAGTTCTCTCAGATCACGGCTTCATCTGAACTAGTTCTCTCAGATCACGGCCACATCTGAACTAGTTCTCTCAGATCACAGCCACATCTGAACTAGTTCTCTCAGACGTGTTTAGAGTGAGATTATCCCCAGCCTTGATTAGGAAGCTCTAGTTCTCATGGAATAAATAGGATATTTTAGGAAGGTTATTTCAGGAAGTCCGCATCAAATCATCAAATGACCTCTATGTCCCTAGCCTGGGTACCAGTCTCTTTAGAACAGGGGCGTCAAACGCATTCCACGGAGGGCCTAGTGTCTGCAGGTTTTAGTTTTTTAGTTTCAATTATTAATTAATTATTTAACCAGGGATGTACCCTTACTTTATTTCATCAACCAAGTACAAGGGAGGAGACACCCACAGACACTTGGCCTTCTGTGGAATAAGTTTGACACTTGTGCTGTAGATAATCCACTCCATGTACTTCTGTGCCAAAGATGCTGGCCTTTCTGCCATCTTCAAATATTAACAGTCAATCATTAATGAGCTCGAGGAGAACAGTGGATCCTGATTTGATCACCCCCACAGCTATCCTTCAAGCACAACTATTATGCAAATATTGGAACTCTCACTTTTTCAACCTCCACAGAACACGTTGGTATCCAGTTGCTAAGCAACCATTTTTTTGTTAGTCCAGAGGAAACCAGTATGACAAAAGTCGCTAGTTTAAGGTTCAATTCCTAAACTAAATACATACTGCAATTCCAACCACAGATTGTCTTAGTTTTAAACCTGAAAATACAACAACTTGCCTAGCTAAGGAGTGTAATGTTAGCTAAAGAGACTGATACTCAGACTACTATTTTAGCATGGGAGAAAAACACTATATAGGGTCTTGTTTTTAAATGTAGATTTCATCTCACTGGGGACTGACCTGGATTTGCATTGAAGAAGTTTTAATAATACCTTGTTTTATACAGAGAGCCCTTCTCATTAAGTGTGGAAATCACAAAGTTCTGAAATGGAGATTAAACCAACCACTGCTTTCTGTCACAATTACAACTCCCCTCGTCCTTTCGGTCACCTCTCTGTCCCCTTTCCAGTCAGAATATGAAACACTGATATGTCTCTGACCCTCTCATCCCTCTATCCCTCCATTTACCCCAAGTCAACCCTAGCTGGTCCTTATGGAGTTGTAATTGAACCAATGGGCAGTGACTTCAGTCTTACCACACTGCTGTTTGTGTTGGCAGGAGCGCGCTCAGAGAGAGCAATGATCCTGGAGTGTGTGTTTGATCCCTGTTATACCAAGACAAACACTCCCCCCACACGTTTATTATCATATAGGGATTCTACAGTATGTTTCTGAAGTATCTTCTCCGATGGCTCATTTAAAACAACACTCAGGATAAGATCTGATCCATCCGAAGTCAGTGTTGCTTTAGAAAGCGGTGAAAATATTAGGTGTTTTTGAGCTATCAGGATGATTACAGTGATTGAAGTGTGTCGGTTATATTCTTGCGCGTGTCTGTTTGTGCGTGCGTGCCTATGTGTGTGTGTTCTCCAGGTACCTCCATAGGAACAGGCGTCTGACCAGGATGGATGAAGATATGTTTTCTGGCACTGTCAGTGGCCCAATGCTTCTGTGAGTATGAATTAGTCCTTTATTTAACCGAGGAAATCCCATTCCTTTATTTAACCAGGGATGTAACCTTACTTTATTTAACCAGGGATGTACCCTTACTTTATTTAACCAGGGATGTAACCTTACTTTATTTAACCAGGGATGTACCCTTACTTTATTTAATCAGGGATGTAACCTTACTTTATTTAACCAGCGATGTAACCTTACTTTATTTAACCAGGGATGTACCCTTACTTTATTTAACCAGGGATGTAACCTTACTTTATTTAACCAGCGATGTAACCTTACTTTATTTAACCAGGGATGTACCCTTACTTTATTTAACCAGGGATGTAACCTTACTTTATTTAACCAGGGATGTAACCTTACTTTATTTAACCAGCGATGTAACCTTACTTTATTTAACCAGGGATGTACCCTTACTTTATTTAACCAGGGATGTACCCTTACTTTATTTAACCAGGGATGTAACCTTACTTTATTTAACCAGGGATGTACCCTTACTTTATTTAACCAGGGATGTAACCTTACTTTATTTAACCAGCGATGTACCCTTACTTTATTTAACCAGGGATGTACCCTTACTTTATTTAACCAGGGATGTAACCTTACTTTATTTAACCAGCGATGTACCCTTACTTTATTTAACCAGGGATGTACCCTTACTTTATTTAACCAGCGATGTAACCTTACTTTATTTAACCAGCGATGTAACCTTACTTTATTTAACCAGGGATGTACCCTTATTTTATTTAACCAGGGATGTAACCTTACTTTATTTAACCAGGGATGTACCTTTCCTTTACTTAACCAGTTCGTTCATTCATTCTTTTTCAGGTGAGCGCTGGACAGAAATGTATCTCTTACTGCATTGCCCAACACTTTCAGTTAAAATCTGAAGTTAATCGCTCAAACGCCTTTGACAGATTGGTGGACTGGTACAAATGTCATGTACAGTTGAAGTCGGAAGTTTGCATACACCTTAGCCAAATACATTTAAACTCAGTTTTTCACAATTCCTGACATTTAAACCTAGTAAAAATTCCCTGTCTTAGGTCAATTAGGATCACCGCTTTATATTTAGAATGTGAAATAATAGTAGAGAGAATTATTTATTTCAGCTTTTATATCTTTCATCACATTCCCATCGGGTCAGAAGTTTACATATACTCAATTAGTATTTAGTAGCATTGCCTTTAAATTGTTTAACTTTGGTCAAATGTTTCGGGTAGCCTTCCACAAGCTTACCACAATAAGCTGGGTGAATTTTGGCCCATTCCTCCTGACAGAGCTGGTGTAACTGAGTCAGGTTTATAGGCCTCCTTGCTCGCGCACACTTTTTCATTTATGCCCACATATTGTCTGTAGGATTGAGGTCAGGGCTTTGTGATGGCCACTCCAATACCTTGACTTTGTTATCCTTAAGCCATTTTGACAAAACTTTGTAAGTATGCTTGGGGTCATTGTCCATTTGGAAGACCCATTTTCGACCAAGCTTTAACTTCCTGACTGATGTCTTGAGATGTTGCTTCAATATATCCACATAACTGTCCTCCCTCATGATGCCATCTATTTTATGAAGTGCACCAGTCCCTCCTGCAGCAAAGCACCCCCACAACATGATGCTGCCACCCACATGCTTCACGATTGGGATGGTATTCTTCAGCTTGCAAGCCTCCCCCTTTTTCATCCAAACATAACAATGGTCATTATGTTAGTTACTAATAAAGTGACTATGCATAGATAATAACATAGTAGCAGTGGCGTAGAAGGGGGGGGCAATGCAAATAGTCTGGGTAGCCATTTGATTAGATGTTCAGGAGTCCTATGGCTTGGGGGAAGAAGCTGTTTAGAAGCCTCTTGGACCTAGACTTGGTGCTTCCTCTGACACCGCCTGGTATGGAGGTCCTGGATGGCAGGAGGCTTGGCCCCAGTGATGCACTGGGCCGTTCGCACCAGCCTCTGTAGAGCCTTGTGGCCGGAGGCTGAGCAGTTGCCATACCAGGCAGTGATGCACCAGTCAGGATGCTCTCGATGGTGCAACTGTAGAACCTTTTGAGGACCCATGCCAAATATTTTCTCCTGAGGGGGAATAGGTTTCGTAGTGACCTCTTCACGACTGTCTTGGTGTTTGGACCATGTTAGTTTGTTGGTGATGTGGACACCAAGGAACTAGAAGCTCTCAACCTGCTCTAATATAGCCCTGTTGATGAGAATGGGAGCGTGCTCGGTCCTCCTTTTCCTGTAGTCCACAATAATCTCCTTTGTCTTGATCACGTTGAGGGAAAGGTTGTTGTCCTGGCACCACACGGCCAGGTCTCTGATCTCCTCCCTACAGGCTGTTTAGTCATTGTCGGTGATCAGGCCAACCACTGTTATGTCATCGGCAAATTTAATGATGGTGTTGGAGTCAGCCTGACCGTGCAGTCATGAGTGAACAGGGAGTACAGGAGGGGACTGAGCACGCACCCCTGAGGGGCCCCTGTGTTGAGGATCAGCGTGGCGGATCTGTTTTTACCCACCCTTACCACCTGGAGGTGGCCTGTTAGGAATTCCAGGATCCAGTTGCAGAGGGAGGTGTTTAGTCCCTTAGCTTATTGATGAGCTTTGAGGGCACTGTGGTGTTGAACACTGATCTGTCGTCAATGAATAGCATTCTCACATAGGTGTTATTTTTGTCCAGATGGGAAAGGGCAGTGTGGAGTGCAATAGAGATTGTATCATCATCATCTATGGATCTGTTGGGGTGGTATGCAAATTGGAGTGGGTCTAGGGTTTCTGGCATAATGGTGTTGATGTGGGCCATGACCAGCCTTTGAAAGCACTTAATGGCTACAGATGTGAGTGCTACGGGTCGTTAGTCATTTAGGCAGGTTACCTTAGTGTTCTTGGGACAGGGACTATGCTGGTCTGCTTAAAACATGATGGTATTACAGACTTGGACAGGGAGAGGTTGAAAATGTCAGTGAAGACACTTTCCAGTTGGTCAGCACATTCTCGCAGTGCACATCCTGTTGATCCGTCTGGCCCTACGGTCTTGTGAATGTTGACCTGTATAAATATCTTACTCACATCGGGTGGGAAGAGTGTGATCACACAGTAACCCGGAACAGCTGGTGCTCTCATGCATGTTTCAGTATTATTTGCCTCGAAGCAAGCATAGAATTAATTTAGCTCATCTGGTAGGCTCGTGTCGCTGGGCAGCTCTCGGCTGTGCTTCCTTTTATAGTCTATAATGGTTTGCAAACCCTGCCACATCCGACGAGCATCAGAACTGGTGTAATACGATTTGATCTTAGTCCTGTATTGAAATGTTGACTGTTTGATGGTTCGTCGGCAGGCATAGCGGGATTTCATATTTTTTCCGGGTTCAAGTCCTGCTCCTTGAAAGCTCAGCTCTAGCCTTAAGCCCAGTGCGGATGTTGCCTGTAATCCATGGTTTCTGGTTGGAGTATGTACGTACGGTCACTGTGGAGACGACGTCATCGATGCACTTATTGATGAAGCCAATTACTGATGTGGTGTACTCCTCAATGCCATAGGAAGAATCCCGGAACATATTCCAGTCTGTGCTAGCAAAACAGTCCTGTAGCTTAGCATCTGCTTCAGTTGACCACTTTTTATTGACCGAGTCACTGGTGCTTCCTGCTTTAATATTTGCTTGTAAGCAGGAATCAGGAGGATAGAATTATTGTCAGATTTTCCAAATTTAAGTTTCCCTGCATTAAAGTCCCCGGCCACTAGGAGCACCGCCTCTGGATGAGCATTTTCCTGTTTACTTATGGCTGAATACAGCTCATTGAGTGCGGTCTTAGTGCCAGCATCAGTCTGTGGTAATATGTAGACAGCTGCGAAAAACACAGATGAAAACTCTCTATGTAGATAGTATGGTCTACAGCTTATCATGACATACTCTACCTCAGCGGAGCAAAACCTTGAGACTTCCTTAGATATTGTGGACCAGCTGTTGTTTACATATATGCATAGTCCGCCACCCCTTGTCTTACCAGACGCCGCTGTTCTATCCTGCCGATGCCGCGTATAACCAGCCAGCTGTATGTTGATAGTGTCATCGTTCTGCCACAACTCCGTAAAGCATAAGATATTTCTGATTTTAATGTCCTGTTGGTAGTTTAATGCCCTTTTAGTGTAAGAGCCATTAGAAAAGACTGCCTGAAATTTCAGCGTGTTTTGGTGGGATGGAGTTTTGGCCTGCCTGGTGATGGTACATTTGTTAATTGACCAATAACAATGTGAGTCCCAAACCTCTCTGCCAATAACAGCTAGTTTTCAGTTTACATCTCCCCACTCACACCGTTTGGTTCTTTGCATGTCAAAAAAGAGACACGTCAAATAACACTATTTGGTTCGTCAAATAAGCTTGTTGACCAATCAGGACCTGAATATGACTGCACATCATAATTTAACACTCATTAATTTAAGCAGTTATTACACATTGATTACAGTATCACTTGTATTTCATGTCACAACAATGTTTTCCCCCCAAAACATAGCAAAATGACAATCTGTTTCAGTCGCTATAGTTAGCTAGCTAACTATCCAGCTAGGTGTCATATCCCTAATAAATAAATAAGACAGTTGTCGTATTTGCCCGGACCCGGTCCGGTCAAGTTCACTAGCCATGCTTATAACGTAAACTTGGGGCAACAGTGTCACGTTCTGACCTTTATTTCCTTTGTTTTGTCATTATTTAGCATGGTCAGGGCGTGAGTTGGGGTGGGCAGTCTATGTTTGTTTTTCTATGATTTGGGGATTTGTATGTTTCGGCCTAGTATGGTTCTCAATCAGAGACAGGTGTCATTAGTTGTCTCTGATTGAGAATCATACTTAGGTAGCCTGGGTTTCACTGTTTGTTTGTGGGTGATTGTCTATGTTGATTGCTTGTGTCAGCACCGTTCTCATTAGCTTCACGGTCGTTATTTTGTTTATTGTTTTTGTATAGTGTGTTTCAGTGTTCACTGTTTTCTTTATTAAAATTCAAGAAGAACACAAACCACGCCGCATATTGATCCTTCTCGCCTCTCCTCTTCAGATGAAGAGGAGGAAGACCGTGACAAACAGGGTTAGGTAGCTGGCTAGCTTGTTTAGTTCTTTATCTAGCTAGCTGGCTAGTTCATGATCTGAAGTTCGATTTCAGTAGTATAACAACAAGTGGCTGCCTAGCTAAGAATATTACAAATGATTGTCAGGTATAGTCAGGGAGCAGGTGTAGAAGTAGAGTTTTATAACAATGATGCAAGGCAGATTAACAAAACAGGGGATGCTACTGAACAGGAAAACAAACCAATACTGCCTGATGACTGAGGCTACTGAGGGATAAATAAAGGGATGGTAATATCGGTGATGATGAGATCAAGGTGTGTATAATGATGGGGAGCAGGTGAACATAATAAAGGTTGCCAGGGCTGGTGGTTAGTAGACCGGCGACATCGAGCTCTGGAGAGAGGGAGCGGGACTGACAATGATTGCAGTTTTTTTTTTTTCTTAACACCCGCCCACTTAATCTGGAAGCCAGCCGCACAAATGTGTTGGAGGAAGCACTGTTCAACTGACGATCAAGGTCAGCCTGCAGGCACCTGGCCCGCGACAAGGAGTCGCTTGAGTGCGATGAGCCAAGTAAAGCCCCCCAGGCCAAACCCTCCCCAAACCCGGACGACATTGGGCCAATTGGGTGCCGCCCTATGGGACTCCGGCTCACGGTCGGTTGTGATACAGCCCGGGATCGAACCCAGATCTGTAGTGATGCCTCAAGCACTGTGATGCAGTGCCTTAGACCGCTGCGCCACTCGGGAGGCCCCATGATTGCAGTTTCTGTTATTTTGGACGTAGTATTTGCAGCAAACTGCAGTCAGATAGTACACTCCAGTATGACTGTAGTTAGAGTGCAGTATAACGGCAGTATGCTGCAAATACTGGGTCCAAAATACCACTTTTCTTTACTGCAGAAATGTTGCAGTGTAACTGCAGTTACAGTGCAGGATAACTGCAGATCAAATACAGTACACTGCAGTTATTCTGCAATAACTGCATACAAAATACCACAGTCAACTGCAGTTACTGCACTTTCAATGCGCTATCAAAACTGCAATATCTACCCCAGACGTTGCTAAAAACATCTGTATCAAAGAGTGACTTTATTATACAGCAAGGCAAAGTCAATGTCGTAGGGAGAAAGCCTGACTCCAGTTTCCATATTGTCATCACTGTTGACAAAATGCTTGATTGTTATTCCGTATTTTGCCAAGCTAGGATAAAACAGGTGCAACTGCGTGGGAAGTTGGGATGTGGCTGGCAGACAGCAGGAGCAGGATTGCCATCCTTTTTCTGCCTCTGAGATGGTTGCATGTCGGTGAGAATGGTGGACTACATAGCCCTCTCAGGACTAAGGCCTTGTTTCAAATACTTCAGAAATCCTTCTTCCATGACATAATCACTGACCTGGATTGGTGAAAGTAATAATTATACCCATCCAATCACTTATCTCTATGTTTACGTAAGAATATTTCTATTCTATAAATATTAGAGCAGGGCCCATGTCCTGGCTGAGTGGTGAGGTCAACCACATGAGGTCATGGCCTAAATCGGCCAGCCTTCGACCCACACTGTTATTCTCCAGTGTTGCTCAGTGTGTGTGTTTGTGTGTGAGCAAGAGAGTCTAATGATTTATTTAATGCATTGTTTGGCTTATCTGTTAAGTTATTTAACTAGTATGCTAGACGAGGAAACATCTTGTTAATGTTTTGTCCCTCACCCACGTTACAGCCTTATTCTAAAATCGATTAAATGAATCCAAAAATGCCATCACTCAATACCCCATAACTACAAAGCGAAAGCAGGTTTTTGAAAATATTTGCAAAATATTTGCAAATGTATTGTATTACAAATAAAAAACATGAATACCTTATTTACATAAGTCTTCAGACCCTTTGCTATGAGTCTCAGGTGCATCATGTTTCCATCCTTGAGACATATCTACAACTTGATTGAAGTCCACCTGTGGTTAATTCAATTGATTGGACATGATTTGGAAAGGCACACACCTGTCTATATAAAGGATGCACGTCAGAACAAAAAACAAGCCATGAGGTTGAAGGAATTATTAGAGCGGCTGGCTTCCAGATTAAGCGGGCGGGTGTTACGAAAAAAATAAACTGCAATCATTGTCATGCCTACTCCCTCTCTCCAGAGCTCGATGTCGCCGGTCTACTAACCACCAACCCAGGCAACCTTTATTAAACATTAGATTTTTTACATGGCACGTATTGCACTTCTACAACACTGTGTTTCTGCATTATTTAATCCAAATTTAACATGTTTCATTATTTATTTGAGACTAGATAGGTTTATTATGTATTATATTAAGTTAAAATAAAAGTGTTCATTCAGTATTGTTGTAATTGTCATTATTACAATATATATCTATATATATATATATATACATACATACACTGCTCAAAAAATAAAGGGAACACTTAAACAACACAATGTAACTCCAAGTCAATCACACTTCTGTGCAATCAAACTGTCCACTTAGGAAGCAGCACTGATTGACAATAAATGTCACATGCTGTTGTGCAAATGTTATAGACAACAGGTGGAAATTATAGGCAATTAGCAAGACACCCCCAATAAAGGAGTGGTTCTACAGGTGGTGACCACAGACCACTTCTCAGTTCCTATGCTTCCTGGCTGATGTTTTGGTCACTTTTGAATGCTGGCGGTGCTTTCACTCTAGTGGTATCATGAGACGGAGTCTACAACCCACACAAGTGGCTCAGGTAGTGCAGCTCATCCAGGATGGAACATCAATGCGTGCTGTGGCAAGAAGGTTTGCTGTGTCTGTCAGCGTAGTGTCCAGAGCATGGAGGTGCTACCAGGAGACAGGCCAGTACATCAGGAGATGTGGAGGAGGCCGTAGGAGGGCAACAACCCAGCAGCAGGACCGCTACCTCCGCCTTTGTGCAAGGAGGAGCAGGAGGAGCACTGCCAGAGCCCTGCAAAAATGACCTCGAGCAGGCCACAAATGTGCATGTGTCTGCTCAAACAGTCAGAAACAGACTCCATGAGGGTGGTATGAGGGCCCGACGTCCACAGGTGGGGGTTGTGCTTACAGCCCAACACCGTGCAGGACGTTTGGCATTTGCCAGAGAATACCAAGATTGGCAAATTCCCCACTGGCGCCCTGTGCTCTTCACAGATGAAAGCAGGTTCACACTGAGCACATGTGACAGACGTGACAGAGTCTGGAGACGCCGTGGAGAACGTTCTGCTGCCCGCAACATCCTGTGACTCCAAATCCAGACCTCCATGGGTTGATAAATTTGATTTCCATTGATCATTTTTGTGTGATTTTGTTGTCAGCACATACAACTATGTAAAGAGAAAAGTATTTAATAAGAATCTTTCATTCCTTCAGATCTAGGATGTGTTATTTTAGAGTTCCCTTAATTTTTTTGAGCAGTGTATAAACATCGGCCGATTAATCGGTAGCGGCTTTTTTTGGCCCTCCAATAGCCGGTATCGGCGTTGAAAAATCATAGTCGGTCGACCTCTAGTCAGGACCCCCTTTATGAGCCCTCAGTAACCTCCAGCTGTCATGTCTGTCTTCCCTAACAGTGACGTGTCCCTGACGGCGGTGTCGTCCCTCCCCACAGCAGGGCTGGAGTCTCTCAGGGAGCTGATTGCCCGCAGCGCCTGGAACCTCAAGAAGCTTCCGCCAATCAAAACCTTCAAACACCTGACCACCGCTGACCTCACCTACCCCTCTCACTGCTGCGGCTTCAAGAACCTCAAGAAGAAACGGGGGTGAGTTAGAATAGAGATTCTATTAAATTACTAGAGGCTATGTTGTACATTTTAGAGGCTATTTATACAGAACATTTGTATAAAAGCTTTACAAAGTATTCAAATGTTCTGTGTAAATAGAAAGTAAGCATTTCACTATTGTATTTGGCGCATGTAAAAACAAATACCATTTTATTTGAATAGCCTCTAAAACATATTATACGGATTATACATTTTAGTCTAAAATATTTATAATCCATATAATCTATTTTAGAGGCTATTCATACAGAACATTTGTATTTAACCTGTATAAACTATATAGATTTTACATACGTTAACAGATCATAAATGTCTATATATTAGTTTTCTTGGGAAGAGTTATTATATGATACAAGATCAGTACTTGTTGCGTATACAACATGTCTAAGTCCTGTCGTCTGTGGCTCGACTGCATTGTATGGAATGTTGTCATATTGGCAGTTCATTTGAAAATGTACGGAATCATTGCAGTACAACTGGCTGGCTAGCTGGCTAGCTAATGAACTTTAGATGCATTGTTTTACACAATATTTTACCACAGCACTGGCTGACCACTGGCTGACTTTTCACTTACAATAATTATTGCTCACAAAAACACATTAATCTATCAATCAAACTGTATTCAGAAAGACCTTCGTCAAAGTCACGAGTGTCACAAAAGGCTTTTCCAGTAACCCGGCCTGGATATTGCAGATACCTGGAGTACATCATCTGTAACCTGACAGCATTCTACGACCAGCAGCAGAAGAGGTCCGTAGGTCCTCTCACAGTCCCATCCCTCCAGGGAGACCCCACTGCAGACACAGCTGACCAGGAGCCCAGTGAGGAGGGCTTCAGAGATGGTGTATTCAAAGATACCCAGGGAGACCCCTGGAGAGACTTCCACAGCAGCCTCAACTACCACGTCTACTTCGGTGGGCAGCCGGACGATGACGTGGGCTTCGGGGAGATGCTGAAGGTAAGAGAGGATCACTTGTTTCAATCTCAGCACTGACTGAGGGAAACCTTGCAGCGAGCATATCCAACTGACAATCTCTTAGAAAAAGATATTAACTATTGGAACCAAGACTTAAAAATAACTTATGTTGGCACAAGATGGACAGACAGTTGGAGCATATCTAACCAAATTACAGTTAAGGAAAATGTTTGCTTAATCTAGTATAAACTAATGTTTAGAATGTATTATACAAGAGACAAAATGTAAAAAATGTTGTAAGTGTAAAACTAGTATGATCCATGCTTTCTGGGAATGCGATAAGGGCTGTACGTTGTGGATGGAGCTAGAAAGTTGGCTGTATTACAATGTAAACTTTTATTCTGTCAGAAGTACTACAATGTAAACCTTTATTCTGTCAGAAGTACTACAAGGTAAACTTTTATTCTGACTGTCTGCAAATTTCAAGACATGGCACATGGGGGTTGTGACGTAGAAGTCCGTCACTGGCCGCGGGCAGCATTTGGTTCTTTAACGCACACACATATTCATCACTCCTCCCTGCGCCATTATAAGATAAGTTAACAATGTGGGTCGACACACAAATTAACTTCTGTCTTGGTGCATGCATTTCACACTTGTCAATGTTCATATTTGAGAGATACAATAATTATTATACTTATCAATGTTGTGGATGAGCGCATTGTTTGTTTGTTCTGTTCCTCTCTCTCCATCTCTGTAGCTTCCGGGTATGCTGGAAAAGGACCCGAGCTAAGGGAATTGGGTTGGCTTTATAGTGCCTGTCCCAAATGGCTCATTAATGCATATGGGCATATTGAAAGATATTGTCAGTAGTGATGTAATTTTGTAAATGTTATGTTGTGATATTGTTTAAAACCGTGTTGCAATGTATATCCTTTAGTATGTTTAGTTCATGGAAAATGTAGGTTTGTATTGTTAATTGATTAATTAATTAGGGTTAATTGTTCTGAGGGGAGGGGCTAGCCCTACAAAAGGAGCCTCTCTTTCAGTCATGGAGAGGCAGTTTGGATTGAGCTGTGGATGGGGCAGCATTGTTTTTAAGCTGTCCCATAAGGTAGACGTTGATGGCAGTACTGTTGTTTTTTGTTCCGGAATCACTTGTAAATAAACACCTTTGCACAGAAGAACTTTTGCGGTTCCGCCATCTTTTTTATTTTGATAGAGGTTAGGTTATCCAGTTTAGCCTTCTGGCCTACTCTACGTGACAGGGGTGTAGTGAGATACGTAAACTTAAAAACTTGGAAAGCAATCAATCCGCCATCATTAACACAATTTAAGGCCAAATGGCAAACACTAATGCGGGCACAAGGGATTGGAGTGTGACCAGGCACAAGCGATGGGAGTGTGACCAAGCACCAGGGGATGGGAGTGTGACCAGGCACAAGGGGATGGGAGTGTGACCAGGCACAAGGGATTGGAGTGTGAGCAGGCACAAGGGATGGGAGTGTGACCAGGCACTAGGCATTGGAGTGTGACCAGGCAAAAGGGATTGGAGTGTGACCAGGCACCAGGGGATGGGAATGTGACCAGGCACAAGGGATCAGAGTGTGACCAGGCACAAGGGATCGGAGTGTGACCAGGCACAAGGGATGGGAGTGTGACCAGGCACAAGGGATGGGAGTGTGACCAGGCACCAGGGGATGGGAGTGTGACCAGGCACCAGGGATTGGAGTGTGACCAGGCACAAGGGATTGGGGTGTGACCAGGCACAAGGGGATGGGAGTGTGACCAGGCACAAGGGATGGGAATGTGACCAGGCACAAGGGATCGGAGTGTGACCAGGCACAAGGGATGGGAGTGTGACCAGGCACCAGGGGATGGGAGTGTGACCAGGCACCAGGGGATGGGAGTGTGACCAGGCACAAGGGATTGGAGTGTGACCAGGCACCAGGGATTGGAGTGTGACCAGGCACAAGGGATTGGAGTGTGACCAGGCACAAGGGGATGGGAGTGTGACCAGGCACAAGGGATGGGAATGTGACCAGGCACAAGGGGATGGGAGTGTGACCAGGCACAAGGGATGGGAGTGTGACCAGGCACCAGGGGATGGGAGTGTGACCAGGCACAAGGGATGGGAGTGTGACCAGGAACAAGGGATCGGAGTGTGACCAGGCACAAGGGATGGGAGTGTGACCAGGCACCAGGGGATGGGAGTGTGACCAGGCACAAGGGATGGGAATGTGACCAGGCACAAGGGATGGGAATGTGACCAGGCACTAGGGATTGGAGTGTGACCTGGCACAAGGGATTGGAGTGTGACCAGGCACAAGGGATGGGAGTGTGACCAGGCACAAGGGATGGGAGTGTGACCAGGCACTAGGGATGGGAGTGTGACCAGGCACAAGGGATGGGAGTGTGACTAGGCACAAGGGATGGGAGTGTGACCAGGCACAAGGGATGGGAGTGTGACCAGGCACAAGGGATTGGAGTGTGAACAGGCACAAGGGATGGGAGTGTGACCAGGCACAAGGGATGGGAGTGTGACCAGGCACCAGGGGATGGGAGTGTGACCAGGCACCAGGGATTGGAGTGTGACAAGGCACCAGGGATTGGAGTGTGACCAGGCACAAGGGATCAGAGTGTGACCAGGCACAAGGGATCGGAGTGTGACCAGGCACAAGGGATGGGAGTGTGACCAGGCACAAGGGATGGGAGTGTGACCAGGCACCAGGGGATGGGAGTGTGACCAGGCACCAGGGATTGGAGTGTGACCAGGCACCAGGGATGGGAGTGTGACCAGGCACAAGGGATGGGAGTGTGACCAGGCACCAGGGATTGGAGTGTGACCAGGCACCAGGGATTGGAGTGTGACCAGGCACAAGGGATTGGAGTGTGACCAGGCACAAGGGGATGGGAGTGTGACCAGGCACAAGGGGATGGGAGTGTGACCAGGCACAAGGGATGGGAATGTGACCAGGCACAAGGGGATGGGAGTGTGACCAGGCACAAGGGATGGGAGTGTGACCAGGCACCAGGGGATGGGAGTGTGACCAGGCACAAGGGATGGGAGTGTGACCAGGCACTAGGGATTGGAGTGTGACCAGGCAAAAGGGATTGGAGTGTGACCAGGCACCAGGGGATGGGAATGTGACCAGGCACAAGGGATCAGAGTTTGACCAGGCACAAGGGATCGGAGTGTGACCAGGCACAAGGGATGGGAGTGTGACCAGGCACAAGGGATGGGAGTGTGACCAGGCACCAGGGGATGGGAGTGTGACCAGGCACAAGGGATTGGAGTGTGACCAGGCACCAGGGATTGGAGTGTGACCAGGCACAAGGGATTGGAGTGTGACCAGGCACAAGGGGATGGGAGTGTGACCAGGCACAAGGGATGGGAATGTGACCAGGCACAAGGGGATGGGAGTGTGACCAGGCACAAGGGATGGGAGTGTGACCAGGCACCAGGGGATGGGAGTGTGACCAGGCACAAGGGATGGGAGTGTGACCAGGCACCAGGGGATGGGAGTGTGACCAGGCACAAGGGATGGGAGTGTGACCAGGCACTAGGGATTGGAGTGTGACCAGGCAAAGGGATTGGAGTGTGACCAGGCACCAGGGGATGGGAATGTGACCAGGCACAAGGGATCAGAGTGTGACCAGGCACAAGGGATCGGAGTGTGACCAGGCACAAGGGATGGGAGTGTGACCAGGCACAAGGGATGGGAGTGTGACCAGGCACCAGGGGATGGGAGTGTGACCAGGCACAAGGGATTGGAGTGTGACCAGGCACCAGGGATTGGAGTGTGACCAGGCACAAGGGATTGGAGTGAGACCAGGCACAAGGGGATGGGAGTGTGACCAGGCACAAGGGATGGGAATGTGACCAGGCACAAGGGGATGGGAGTGTGACCAGGCACAAGGGATGGGAGTGTGACCAGGCACCAGGGGATGGGAGTGTGACCAGGCACAAGGGATGGGAGTGTGACCAGGAACAAGGGATCGGAGTGTGACCAGGCACAAGGGATCGGAGTGTGACCAGGCACCAGGGGATGGGAGTGTGACCAGGCACAAGGGATGGGAATGTGACCAGGCACAAGGGATGGGAATGTGACCAGGCACTAGGGATTGGAGTGTGACCTGGCACAAGGGATTGGAGTGTGACCAGGCACAAGGGATGGGAGTGTGATCAGGCACAAGGGATGGGAGTGTGACCAGGCACTAGGGATTGGAGTGTGACCAGGCAAAAGGGATTGGAGTGTGACCAGGCACCAGGGGATGGGAATGTGACCAGGCACAAGGGATCAGAGTGTGACCAGGCACAAGGGATCGGAGTGTGACCAGGCACAAGGGATGGGAGTGTGACCAGGCACAAGGGATGGGAGTGTGACCAGGCACCAGGGGATGGGAGTGTGACCAGGCACCAGGGATTGGAGTGTGACCAGGCACCAGGGATTGGAGTGTGACCAGGCACAAGGGATTGGAGTGTGACCAGGCACAAGGGGATGGGAGTGTGACCAGGCACAAGGGATGGGAATGTGACCAGGCACAAGGGGATGGGAGTGTGACCAGGCACAAGGGATGGGAGTGTGACCAGGCACCAGGGGATGGGAGTGTGACCAGGCACAAGGGATGGGAGTGTGACCAGGCACTAGGGATTGGAGTGTGACCAGGCAAAAGGGATTGGAGTGTGACCAGGCACCAGGGGATGGGAATGTGACCAGGCACAAGGGATCAGAGTTTGACCAGGCACAAGGGATCGGAGTGTGACCAGGCACAAGGGATGGGAGTGTGACCAGGCACAAGGGATGGGAGTGTGACCAGGCACCAGGGGATGGGAGTGTGACCAGGCACAAGGGATTGGAGTGTGACCAGGCACCAGGGATTGGAGTGTGACCAGGCACAAGGGATTGGAGTGTGACCAGGCACAAGGGGATGGGAGTGTGACCAGGCACAAGGGATGGGAATGTGACCAGGCACAAGGGGATGGGAGTGTGACCAGGCACAAGGGATGGGAGTGTGACCAGGCACCAGGGGATGGGAGTGTGACCAGGCACTAGGGATTGGAGTGTGACCAGGCAAAAGGGATTGGAGTGTGACCAGGCACCAGGGGATGGGAATGTGACCAGGCACAAGGGATCAGAGTGTGACCAGGCACAAGGGATCGGAGTGTGACCAGGCACAAGGGATGGGAGTGTGACCAGGCACAAGGGATGGGAATGTGACCAGGCACAAGGGGATGGGAGTGTGACCAGGCACAAGGGATGGGAGTGTGACCAGGCACCAGGGGATGGGAGTGTGACCAGGCACTAGGGATTGGAGTGTGACCAGGCAAAAGGGATTGGAGTGTGACCAGGCACCAGGGGATGGGAATGTGACCAGGCACAAGGGATCAGAGTGTGACCAGGCACAAGGGATCGGAGTGTGACCAGGCACAAGGGATGGGAGTGTGACCAGGCACAAGGGATGGGAGTGTGACCAGGCACCAGGGGATGGGAGTGTGACCAGGCACCAGGGGATGGGAGTGTGACCAGGCACAAGGGATTGGAGTGTGACCAGGCACCAGGGATTGGAGTGTGACCAGGCACAAGGGATTGGAGTGAGACCAGGCACAAGGGGATGGGAGTGTTACCAGGCACAAGGGATGGGAATGTGACCAGGCACAAGGGGATGGGAGTGTGACCAGGCACAAGGGATGGGAGTGTGACCAGGCACCAGGGGATGGGAGTGTGACCAGGCACCAGGGGATGGGAGTGTGACCAGGCACAAGGGATGGGAGTGTGACCAGGAACAAGGGATCGGAGTGTGACCAGGCACAAGGGATCGGAGTGTGACCAGGCACCAGGGGATGGGAGTGTGACCAGGCACAAGGGATGGGAATGTGACCAGGCACAAGGGATGGGAATGTGACCAGGCACTAGGGATTGGAGTGTGACCTGGCACAAGGGATTGGAGTGTGACCAGGCACAAGGGATGGGAGTGTGACCAGGCACAAGGGATGGGAGTGTGACCAGGCACAAGGGATGGGAGTGTGACCAGGCACAAGGGATGGGAGTGTGACCAGGCACAAGGGATGGGAGTGTGACCAGGCACAAGGGATGGGAGTGTGACCAGGCACCAGGGGATGGGAGTGTGACCAGGCACCAGGGATTGGAGTGTGACCAGGCACAAGGGATTGGAGTGTGACCAGGCACAAGGGATTGGAGTGTGACCAGGCACAAGGGGATGGGAGTGTGACCAGGCACAAGGGATGGGAATGTGACCAGGCACCAGGGGATGGGAGTGTGACCAGGCACAAGGGATGGGAATGTGACCAGGCACAAGGGATGGGAGTGTGACCAGGCACAAGGGATGGGAGTGTGACCAGGCACTAGGGATTGGAGTGTGACCAGGCAAAAGGGATTGGAGTGTGACCAGGCACCAGGGGATGGGAATGTGACCAGGCACAAGGGATCAGAGTGTGACCAGGCACAAGGGATCGGAGTGTGACCAGGCACCAGGGGATGGGAGTGTGACCAGGCACCAGGGATTGGAGTGTGACCAGGCACCAGGGATTGGAGTGGGACCAGGCACAAGGGATTGGAGTGTGACCAGGCACAAGGGGATGGGAGTGTGACCAGGCACAAGGGATGGGAATGTGACCAGGCACATGGGGATGGGAGTGTGACCAGGCACAAGGGATGGGAGTGTGACCAGGCACAAGGGGATGGGAGTGTGACCAGGCACAAGGGATGGGAGTGTGACCAGGCACTAGGGATTGGAGTGTGACCAGGCAAAAGGGATTGGAGTGTGACCAGGCACCAGGGGATGGGAATGTGACCAGGCACAAGGGATCAGAGTGTGACCAGGCACAAGGGATCGGAGTGTGACCAGGCACAAGGGATGGGAGTGTGACCAGGCACAAGGGATGGGAGTGTGACCAGGCACCAGGGGATGGGAGTGTGACCAGGCACAAGGGATGGGAGTGTGACCAGGAACAAGGGATCGGAGTGTGACCAGGCACAAGGGATCGGAGTGTGACCAGGCACAAGGGATGGGAGTGTGACCAGGCACCAGGGGATGGGAGTGTGACCAGACACAAGGGATGGGAATGTGACCAGGCACAAGGGATGGGAATGTGACCAGGCACTAGGGATTGGAGTGTGACCTGGCACAAGGGATTGGAGTGTGACCAGGCACAAGTGATTGGAGTGTGACCAGGCACAAGGGATGGGAATGTGACCAGGCACAAGGGATTGGAGTGTGACCAGGCACAAGGGATGGGAGTGTGAACAGGCACAAGGGATTGGAGTTTGACCAGGCACAAGGGATGGGAATGTGACCAGGCACAAGGGATGGGAGTGTGACCAGGCACCAGGGAAGGGAATGTGACCAAGCACCAGGGATGGGAATGTGACCAGGCACAAGGGATGGGAGTGTGACCAGGCACAAGGGATGGGAGTGTGACCAGGCACTAGGGATGGGAGTGTGACCAGGAACCAGGGATGGGAGTGTGACCAGGCACAAGGGATGGGAGTGTGACCAGGCACAAGGGATGGGAGTGTGACCAGGCACAAGGGATGCGAGTGTGACCAGGCACAAGGGATTGGAGTGTGACCAAGCACAAAAGATAAGAGTGTGAACAGGGATGGGAGTGTGACCAGGCACAAGGGATGGGAGTGTGACCAGGCACAAGGGATTGGAGTGTGAACAGGCACAAGGGATTGGAGTGTGACCAGGCACAAGGGATGGGAATGTGACCAGGCACAAGGGAAGGGAATGTGACCAAGCACCAGGGATGGGAATGTGACCAGGCACAAGGGATGGGAGTGTGACCAGGCACAAGGGATGGGAGTGTGACCAGGCACTAGGGATGGGAGTGTGACCAGGCACCAGGGATGGGAGTGTGACCAGGCACAAGGGATGGGAGTGTGACCAGGCACAAGGGATGGGAGTGTGACCAGGCACAAGGGATGGGAGTGTGACCAGGCACAAGGGATTGGAGTGTGACCAAGCACAAGGGATGGGAGTGTGAACAGGCACAAGGGATTGGAGTTTGACCAGGCACAAGGGATGGGAGTGTGACCAGGCATAAGGGATGGGAGTGTGACCAGGCACAAGGGATGGGAGTGTGACCAGGCACTAGGGATGGGAGTGTGCCCAGGCACCAGGGATGGGAGTGTGACCAGGCACAAGGGATGGGAGTGTGACCAGGCACAAGGGATGGGAGTGTGACCAGGCACAAGGGATGGGAGTGTGACCAGGCACAAGGGATGGGAGTGTGACCAGGCACAAGGGATGGGAGTGTGACCAGGCACCAGGGATGGGAGTGTGACCAGGCACAAGGGATGGGAGTGTGACCAGGCACAAGGGATGTGAGTGTGACCAGGCACAAGGGATGGGAGTGTGACCAGGCACTAGGGATGGGAGTGTGACCAGGAACAAGGGATCGGAGTGTGACCAGGCACAAGGGATGGGAGTGTGACCAGGCACCAGGGGATGGGAGTGTGACCAGGCACAAGGGATGGGAATGTGACCAGGCACAAGGGATGGGAGTGTGACCAGGCACTAGGGATGGGAGTGTGACCAGGCACAAGGGATCGGAGTGTGACCAGGCACAAGGGATGGGAGTGTGACCAGGCACCAGGGGATGGGAGTGTGACCAGGCACAAGGGATGGGAATGTGACCAGGCACAAGGGATGGGAATGTGACCAGGCACTAGGGATTGGAGTGTGACCAGGCACAAGGGATTGGAGTGTGACCAGGCACAAGGGATGGGAATGTGACCAGGCACAAGGGATTGGAGTGTGACCAGGCACAAGGGATTGGAGTGTGACCAGGCACAAGGGATGGGAGTGTGAACAGGCACAAGGGATTGGAGTGTGACCAGGCACAAGGGATGGGAATGTGACCAGGCACAAGGGATGGGAATTTGACCAGGCACAAGGGATGGGAATGTGACCAGACACAAGGGATGGGAATGTGACCAGGCACAAGGGATGAGAATGTGACCAGGCACAAGGGATGGGAATGTGACCAGGCACAAGGTATCGGAGTGTGACCAGGCACAAGGGATCGGAGTGTGACCAGGCACAAGGGATGGGAGTGTGACCAGGCACAAGGGATGGGAGTGTGACCAGGCACAAGGGATGGGAGTGTGAACAGGCACAAGGGATTGGAGTTTGACCAGGCACAAGGGATGGGAATGTGACCAGGCACAAGGGATGGGAGTGTGACCAGGCACCAGGGAAGGGAATGTGACCAAGCACCAGGGATGGGAATGTGACCAGGCACAAGGGATGGGAGTGTGACCAGGCACAAGGGATGGGAGTGTGACCAGGCACTAGGGATGGGAGTGTGACCAGGAACCAGGGATGGGAGTGTGACCAGGCACAAGGGATGGGAGTGTGACCAGGCACAAGGGATGGGAGTGTGACCAGGCACAAGGGATGCGAGTGTGACCAGGCACAAGGGATTGGAGTGTGACCAAGCACAAAAGATAAGAGTGTGAACAGGGATGGGAGTGTGACCAGGCACAAGGGATGGGAGTGTGACCAGGCACAAGGGATTGGAGTGTGAACAGGCACAAGGGATGGGAATGTGACCAGGCACAAGGGAAGGGAATGTGACCAAGCACCAGGGATGGGAATGTGACCAGGCACAAGGGATGGGAGTGTGACCAGGCACAAGGGATGGGAGTGTGACCAGGCACTAGGGATGGGAGTGTGACCAGGCACCAGGGATGGGAGTGTGACCAGGCACAAGGGATGGGAGTGTGACCAGGCACAAGGGATGGGAGTGTGACCAGGCACAAGGGATGGGAGTGTGACCAGGCACAAGGGATTGGAGTGTGACCAAGCACAAGGGATGGGAGTGTGAACAGGCACAAGGGATTGGAGTGTGACCAGGCACAAGGGATGGGAGTGTGACCAGGCATAAGTGATGGGAGTGTGACCAGGCACAAGGGATGGGAGTGTGACCAGGCACTAGGGATGGGAGTGTGCCCAGGCACCAGGGATGGGAGTGTGACCAGGCACAAGGGATGGGAGTGTGACCAGGCACAAGGGATGGGAGTGTGACCAGGCACAAGGGATGGGAGTGTGACCAGGCACAAGGGATGGGAGTGTGACCAGGCACTAGGGATGGGAGTGTGACCAGGCACCAGGGATGGGAGTGTGACCAGGCACAAGGGATGGGAGTGTGACCAGGCACAAGGGATGTGAGTGTGACCAGGCACAAGGGATGGGAGTGTGACCAGGCACTAGGGATGGGAGTGTGACCAGGAACAAGGGATCGGAGTGTGACCAGGCACAAGGGATGGGAGTGTGACCAGGCACCAGGGGATGGGAGTGTGACCAGGCACAAGGGATGGGAATGTGACCAGGCACAAGGGATGGGAGTGTGACCAGGCACTAGGGATGGGAGTGTGACCAGGCACAAGGGATCGGAGTGTGACCAGGCACAAGGGATGGGAGTGTGACCAGGCACCAGGGGATGGGAGTGGGACCAGGCACAAGGGATGGGAATGTGACCAGGCACAAGGGATGGGAATGTGACCAGGCACTAGGGATTGGAGTGTGACCAGGCACAAGGGATTGGAGTGTGACCAGGCACAAGGGATGGGAATGTGACCAGGCACAAGGGATTGGAGTGTGACCAGGCACAAGGGATTGGAGTGTGACCAGGCACAAGGGATGGGAGTGTGAACAGGCACAAGGGATTGGAGTGTGACCAGGCACAAGGGATGGGAATGTGACCAGGCACAAGGGATGGGAATTTGACCAGGCACAAGGGATGGGAATGTGACCAGACACAAGGGATGGGAATGTGACCAGGCACAAGGGATGAGAATGTGACCAGGCACAAGGGATGGGAATGTGACCAGGCACAAGGTATCGGAGTGTGACCAGGCACAAGGGATCGGAGTGTGACCAGGCACAAGGGATGGGAGTGTGACCAGGCACAAGGGATGGGAGTGTGACCAGGCACAAGGGATGGGAGTGTGAACAGGCACAAGGGATTGGAGTTTGACCAAGCACAAGGGATGGGAATGTGACCAGGCACAAGGGATGGGAGTGTGACCAGGCACCAGGGAAGGGAATGTGACCAAGCACCAGGGATGGGAATGTGACCAGGCACAAGGGATGGGAGTGTGACCAGGCACAAGGGATGGGAGTGTGACCAGGCACTAGGGATGGGAGTGTGACCAGGAACCAGGGATGGGAGTGTGACCAGGCACAAGGGATGGGAGTGTGACCAGGCACAAGGGATGGGAGTGTGACCAGGCACAAGGGATGCGAGTGTGACCAGGCACAAGGGATTGGAGTGTGACCAAGCACAAAAGATAAGAGTGTGAACAGGGATGGGAGTGTGACCAGGCACAAGGGATGGGAGTGTGACCAGGCACAAGGGATTGGAGTGTGAACAGGCACAAGGGATTGGAGTGTGACCAGGCACAAGGGATGGGAATGTGACCAGGCACAAGGGAAGGGAATGTGACCAAGCACCAGGGATGGGAATGTGACCAGGCACAAGGGATGGGAGTGTGACCAGGCACAAGGGATGGGAGTGTGACCAGGCACTAGGGATTGGAGTGTGACCAGGCACCAGGGATGGGAGTGTGACCAGGCACCAGGGATGGGAGTGTGACCAGGCACAAGGGATGGGAGTGTGACCAGGCACAAGGGATGGGAGTGTGACCAGGCACAAGGGATGGGAGTGTGACCAGGCACAAGGGATGGGAGTGTGAACAGGCACAAGGGATTGGAGTGTGACCAGGCACAAGGGATGGGAGTGTGACCAGGCATAAGTGATGGGAGTGTGACCAGGCACAAAGGATGGGAGTGTGACCAGGCACTAGGGATGGGAGTGTGCCCAGGCACCAGGGATGGGAGTGTGACCAGGCACAAGGGATGGGAGTGTGACCAGGCACAAGGGATGGGAGTGTGACCAGGCACAAGGGATGGGAGTGTGACCAGGCACAAGGGATGGGAGTGTGACCAGGCACTAGGGATGGGAGTGTGACCAGGCACCAGGGATGGGAGTGTGACCAGGCACAAGGGATGGGAGTGTGACCAGGCACAAGGGATGTGAGTGTGACCAGGCACAAGGGATGGGAGTGTGACCAGGCACTAGGGATGGGAGTGTGACCAGGAACAAGGGATCGGAGTGTGACCAGGCACAAGGGATGGGAGTGTGACCAGGCACCAGGGGATGGGAGTGTGACCAGGCACAAGGGATGGGAATGTGACCAGGCACAAGGGATGGGAGTGTGACCAGGCACTAGGGATGGGAGTGTGACCAGGCACAAGGGATCGGAGTGTGACCAGGCACAAGGGATGGGAGTGTGACCAGGCACCAGGGGATGGGAGTGTGACCAGGCACAAGGGATGGGAATGTGACCAGGCACAAGGGATGGGAATGTGACCAGGCACTAGGGATTGGAGTGTGACCAGGCACAAGGGATTGGAGTGTGACCAGGCACAAGGGATGGGAATGTGACCAGGCACAAGGGATTGGAGTGTGACCAGGCACAAGGGATTGGAGTGTGACCAGGCACAAGGGATGGGAGTGTGAACAGGCACAAGGGATTGGAGTGTGACCAGGCACAAGGGATGGGAATGTGACCAGGCACAAGGGATGGGAATTTGACCAGGCACAAGGGATGGGAATGTGACCAGACACAAGGGATGGGAATGTGACCAGGCACAAGGGATGAGAATGTGACCAGGCACAAGGGATGGGAATGTGACCAGGCACAAGGTATCGGAGTGTGACCAGGCACAAGGGATCGGAGTGTGACCAGGCACAAGGGATGGGAGTGTGACCAGGCACAAGGGATGGGAGTGTGACCAGGCACAAGGGATGGGAGTGTGACCAGGCACCAGGGGATGGGAGTGTGACCAGGCACAAGGGATGGGAGTGTGACCAGGCACCAGGGGATGGGAGTGTGACCAGGCACAAGGGATGGGAATGTGACCAGGCACAAGGGATGGGAATGTGACCAGGCACTAGGGATTGGAGTGTGACCAGGCACAAGGGATTGGAGTGTGACCAGGCACTAGGGATTGGAGTGTGACCAGGCACAAGGGATTGGAGTGTGACCAGGCACAAGGGATGGGAATGTGACCAGGCACAAGGGATTGGAGTGTGACCAGGCACAAGGGATGGGAGTGTGACCAGGCACAAGGGATGGGAGTGTGAACAGGCACAAGGGATTGGAGTGTGACCAGGCACAAGGGATGGGAATGTGACCAGGCACAAGGGATGGGAATTTGACCAGGCACAAGGGATGGGAATGTGACCAGACACAAGGGATGGGAATGTGACCAGGCACAAGGGATGAGAATGTGACCAGGCACAAGGGATGGGAATGTGACCAGGCACAAGGTATCGGAGTGTGACCAGGCACAAGGGATCGGAGTGTGACCAGGCACAAGGGATGAGAGTGTGACCAGGCACAAGGGATGGGAGTGTGACCAGGCACAAGGGATGGGAGTGTGACCAGGCACAAGGGGATGGGAGTGTGACCAGGCACAAGGGGATGGGAGTGTGACCAGGCACTAGGGATGGGAATGTGACCAGGCACAAGGGATGGGACCAGGCACAAGGGATGGCCACAAGGGATGACCAGGCACTAGGGATGGGAGTGTGACCAGGCACCAGGGATGGGAGTGTGACCAGGCACAAGGGATGGGAGTGTGACCAGGCACAAGGGATGGGAGTGTGACCAGGCACAAGGGATGGGACCAGGCACAAGGGATGGCCACAAGGGATGACCAGGCACTAGGGATGGGAGTGTGACCAGGCACAAGGGGATGGGAGTGTGACCAGGCACTAGGGATGGGAATGTGACCAGGCACAAGGGATGGGACCAGGCACAAGGGATGGCCACAAGGGATGACCAGGCACTAGGGATGGGAGTGTGACCAGGCACCAGGGATGGGAGTGTGACCAGGCACAAGGGATGGGAGTGTGACCAGGCACTAGGGATGGGAGTGTGCCCAGGCACCAGGGATGGGAGTGTGACCAGGCACAAGGGATGGGAGTGTGACCAGGCACAAGGGATGGGAGTGTGACCAGGCACAAGGGATGGGAGTGTGACCAGGCACAAGGGATGGGAGTGTGACCAGGCACTAGGGATGGGAGTGTGACCAGGCACCAGGGATGGGAGTGTGACCAGGCACAAGGGATGGGAGTGTGACCAGGCACAAGGGATGTGAGTGTGACCAGGCACAAGGGATGGGAGTGTGACCAGGCACTAGGGATGGGAGTGTGACCAGGAACAAGGGATCGGAGTGTGACCAGGCACAAGGGATGGGAGTGTGACCAGGCACCAGGGGATGGGAGTGTGACCAGGCACAAGGGATGGGAATGTGACCAGGCACAAGGGATGGGAGTGTGACCAGGCACTAGGGATGGGAGTGTGACCAGGCACAAGGGATCGGAGTGTGACCAGGCACAAGGGATGGGAGTGTGACCAGGCACCAGGGGATGGGAGTGTGACCAGGCACAAGGGATGGGAATGTGACCAGGCACAAGGGATGGGAATGTGACCAGGCACTAGGGATTGGAGTGTGACCAGGCACAAGGGATTGGAGTGTGACCAGGCACAAGGGATGGGAATGTGACCAGGCACAAGGGATTGGAGTGTGACCAGGCACAAGGGATGGGAATGTGACCAGGCACAAGGGATGGGAATTTGACCAGGCACAAGGGATGGGAATGTGACCAGGCACAAGGGATGGGAATGTGACCAGGCACAAGGTATCGGAGTGTGACCAGGCACAAGGGATCGGAGTGTGACCAGGCACAAGGGATGGGAGTGTGACCAGGCACAAGGGATGGGAGTGTGACCAGGCACAAGGGATGGGAGTGTGACCAGGCACCAGGGGATGGGAGTGTGACCAGGCACAAGGGATGGGAATGTGACCAGGCACCAGGGGATGGGAGTGTGACCAGGCACAAGGGATGGGAATGTGACCAGGCACAAGGGATGGGAATGTGACCAGGCACTAGGGATTGGAGTGTGACCAGGCACAAGGGATTGGAGTGTGACCAGGCACTAGGGATTGGAGTGTGACCAGGCACAAGGGATTGGAGTGTGACCAGGCACAAGGGATGGGAATGTGACCAGGCACAAGGGATTGGAGTGTGACCAGGCACAAGGGATTGGAGTGTGACCAGGCACAAGGGATTGGAGTGTGACCAGGCACCAGGGATTGGAGTGTGACCAGGCACAAGGGATGGGAGTGTGACCAGGCACAAGGGATGGGAGTGTGACCAGGCACCAGGGGATGGGAGTGTGACCAGGCACAAGGGATTGGAGTGTGACCAGGCACCAGGGATTGGAGTGTGACCAGGCACAAGGGATTGGAGTGTGACCAGGCACAAGGGGATGGGAGTGTGACCAGGCACAAGGGATGGGAGTGTGACCAGGCACAAGGGATGGGAGTGTGACCAGGCACAAGGGGATGGGAGTGTGACCAGGCACAAGGGATCGGAGTGTGACCAGGCACTAGGGATGGGAGTGTGACCAGGCACAAGGGATGGGAGTGTGACCAGGCACCAGGGGATGGGAGTGTGACCAGGCACAAGGGATTGGAGTGTGACCAGGCACCAGGGATTGGAGTGTGACCAGGCACAAGGGATTGGAGTGTGACCAGGCACAAGGGGATGGGAGTGTGACCAGGCACAAGGGATGGGAATGTGACCAGGCACAAGGGGATGGGAGTGTGACCAGGCACAAGGGATGGGAGTGTGACCAGGCACAAGGGATGGGAGTGTGACCAGGCACAAGGGATGGGAGTGTGACCAGGCACAAGGGATGCGAGTGTGACCAGGCACAAGGGATTGGAGTGTGACCAAGCACAAAAGATAAGAGTGTGAACAGGGATGGGAGTGTGACCAGGCACTAGGGATTGGAGTGTGACCAGGCAAAAGGGATTGGAGTGTGACCAGGCACCAGGGGATGGGAATGTGACCAGGCACAAGGGATCAGAGTGTGACCAGGCACAAGGGATCGGAGTGTGACCAGGCACAAGGGATGGGAGTGTGACCAGGCACAAGGGATGGGAGTGTGACCAGGCACCAGGGGATGGGAGTGTGACCAGGCACAAGGGATTGGAGTGTGACCAGGCACCAGGGATTGGAGTGTGACCAGGCACAAGGGATTGGAGTGTGACCAGGCACAAGGGGATGGGAGTGTGACCAGGCACAAGGGATGGGAATGTGACCAGGCACAAGGGGATGGGAGTGTGACCAGGCACAAGGGATGGGAGTGTGACCAGGCACCAGGGGATGGGAGTGTGACCAGGCACAAGGGATGGGAGTGTGACCAGGAACAAGGGATCGGAGTGTGACCAGGCACAAGGGATCGGAGTGTGACCAGGCACAAGGGATGGGAGTGTGACCAGGCACCAGGGGATGGGAGTGTGACCAGGCACAAGGGATGGGAATGTGACCAGGCACAAGGGATGGGAATGTGACCAGGCACTAGGGATTGGAGTGTGACCTGGCACAAGGGATTGGAGTGTGACCAGGCACAAGGGATTGGAGTGTGACCAGGCACAAGGGATGGGAATGTGACCAGGCACAAGGGATTGGAGTGTGACCAGGCACAAGGGATGGGAGTGTGAACAGGCACAAGGGATTGGAGTGTGACCAGGCACAAGGGATGGGAATGTGACCAAGCACCAGGGATGGGAATGTGACCAGGCACAAGGGATGGGAGTGTGACCAGGCACAAGGGATGGGAGTGTGACCAGGCACTAGGGATGGGAGTGTGACCAGGAACCAGGGATGGGAGTGTGACCAGGCACAAGGGATGGGAGTGTGACCAGGCACAAGGGATGGGAGTGTGACCAGGCACAAGGGATGCGAGTGTGACCAGGCACAAGGGATGGGAGTGTGAACAGGCACTAGGGATTGGAGTGTGACCAAGCACAAGGGATGGGAATTTGACCAGGCACAAGGGATGGGAATGTGACCAGACACAAGGGATGGGAATGTGACCAGGCACAAGGGATGAGAATGTGACCAGGCACAAGGGATGGGAATGTGACCAGGCACAAGGTATCGGAGTGTGACCAGGCACAAGGGATCGGAGTGTGACCAGGCACAAGGGATGGGAGTGTGACCAGGCACAAGGGATGGGAGTGTGACCAGGCACAAGGGATGGGAGTGTGACCAGGCACCAGGGGATGGGAGTGTGACCAGGCACAAGGGATGGGAGTGTGACCAGGCACCAGGGGATGGGAGTGTGACCAGGAACAAGGGATGGGAATGTGACCAGGCACAAGGGATGGGAATGTGACCAGGCACTAGGGATTGGAGTGTGACCAGGCACAAGGGATTGGAGTGTGACCAGGCACTAGGGATTGGAGTGTGACCAGGCACAAGGGATTGGAGTGTGACCAGGCACAAGGGATGGGAATGTGACCAGGCACAAGGGATTGGAGTGTGACCAGGCACAAGGGATTGGAGTGTGACCAGGCACAAGGGATGGGAGTGTGAACAGGCACAAGGGATTGGAGTGTGACCAGGCACAAGGGATGGGACCAGGCACAAGGGATGGCCACAAGGGATGACCAGGCACTAGGGATGGGAATTTGACCAGGCACAAGGGATGGGAATGTGACCAGACACAAGGGATGGGAATGTGACCAGGCACAAGGGATGAGAATGTGACCAGGCACAAGGGATGGGAATGTGACCAGGCACAAGGTATCGGAGTGTGACCAGGCACAAGGGATCGGAGTGTGACCAGGCACAAGGGATGGGAGTGTGACCAGGCACAAGGGATGGGAGTGTGACCAGGCACAAGGGATGGGAGTGTGACCAGGCACAAGGGGATGGGAGTGTGACCAGGCACTAGGGATGGGAATGTGACCAGGCACAAGGGATGGGACCAGGCACAAGGGATGGCCACAAGGGATGACCAGGCACTAGGGATGGGAGTGTGACCAGGCACAAGGGGATGGGAGTGTGACCAGGCACTAGGGATGGGAATGTGACCAGGCACAAGGGATGGGACCAGGCACAAGGGATGGCCACAAGGGATGACCAGGCACTAGGGATGGGAGTGTGACCAGGCACCAGGGATGGGAGTGTGACCAGGCACAAGGGATGGGAGTGTGGCCAGGCACAAGGGATGGGAGTGTGACCAGGCACCAGGGATGGGAATGTGACCAGGCACAAGGGATGGGAGTGTGACCAGGCACAAGGGATGGGAGTGTGACCAGGCACTATGGATGGGAGTGTGACCAGGCACCAGGGATGGGAGTGTGACCAGGCACAAGGGATGGGAGTGTGACCAGGCACAAGGGATGGGAGTGTGACCAGGCACAAGGGATGGGAGTGTGACCAGGCACAAGGGATGGGAGTGTGACCAGGCACTAGGGATGGGAGTGTGACCAGGCACCAGGGATGGGAGTGTGACCAGGCACCAGGGATGGGAGTGTGACCAGGCACAAGGGGTGGGAGTGTGACCAGGCACAAGGGATGGGAGTGTGACCAGGCACAAGGGATGGGAGTGTGACCAGGCACAAGGGATGTGAGTGTGACCAGGCACAAGGGATTGGAGTGTGACCAGGCACAAGGGATGGGAATGTGACCAGGCACAAGGGATGGGAATGTGACCAGGCACAAGGGATGGGAATGTGACCAGACACAAGGGATGGGAATGTGACCAGGCACAAGGGATGAGAATGTGACCAGGCACAAGGGATGGGAATGTGACCAGGCACAAGGTATCGGAGTGTGACCAGGCACAAGGGATGTGAGTGTGACCAGGCACATGTGATGGGAGTGTGACCAGGCACTAGGGATGGGAGTGTGACCAGGCACCAGGGATGGGAGTGTGACCAGGCACAAGGGATGGGAATGTGACCAGGCACAAGGGATGGGAATGTGACCAGGCACTAGGGATGGGAATGTGACCAGACACAAGGGATGGGAATGTGACCAGGCACAAGGGATGAGAATGTGACCAGGCACAAGGGATGGGAATGTGACCAGGCACAAGGTATCGGAGTGTGACCAGGCACAAGGGATGTGAGTGTGACCAGGCACAAGGGATGGGAGTGTGACCAGGCACTAGGGATGGGAGTGTGACCAGGCACCAGGGATGGGAGTGTGACCAGGCACAAGGGATGGGAGTGTGACCAGGCACAAGGGATGGGAGTGTGACCAGGCACAAGGGATGGGAGTGTGACCAGGCACAAGGGATTGGAGTGTGACCAAGCACAAGGGATGGGAGTGTGAACAGGCACAAGGGATTGGAGTGTGACCAGGCACAAGGGATGGGAGTGTGACCAGGCACAAGGGATGGGAGTGTGACCAGGCACTAGGGATGGGAGTGTGACCAGGCACCAGGGATGGGAGTGTGACCAGGCACAAGGGATGGGAGTGTGACCAGGCACAAGGGATGGGAGTGTGACCAGGCACAAGGGATGGGAGTGTGACCAGGCACAAGGGATTGGAATGTGACCAGGCACAAGGGATGGGAATGTGACCAGGCACAAGGGATTGGAGTGTGACCAGGAACAAGGGATTGGAGTGTGACCAGGCACAAGGGATGGGAGTGTGAACAGGCACAAGGGATTGGAGTGTGACCAGGCACAAGGGATGGGAATGTGACCAGGCACAAGGGATGGGAATGTGACCAGGCACAAGGGATGGGAATGTGACCAGACACAAGGGATGGGAATGTGACCAGGCATAAGGGATGAGAATGTGACCAGGCACAAGGGATGGGAATGTGACCAGGCACAAGGTATCGGAGTGTGACCACGCACAAAGGATTGGAGTGTGACCAGGCACAAGGGATGGGAGTGTGACCAGGCACAAGGGATGGGAGTTTGACCAGGCACAAGGGATGGGAGTGTGACCAGGCACAAGGGGATGGGAGTGTGACCAGGCACTAGGGATGGGAATGTGACCAGGCACAAGGGATGGGACCAGGCACAAGGGATGGCCACAAGGGATGACCAGGCACTAGGGATGGGAGTGTGACCAGGCACCAGGGATGGGAGTGTGACCAGGCACCAGGGATGGGAATGTGACCAGGCACAAGGGATGGGAGTGTGACCAGGCACAAGGGATGGGAGTGTGACCAGGCACTATGGATGGGAGTGTGACCAGGCACCAGGGATGGGAGTGTGACCAGGCACAAGGGATGGGAGTGTGACCAGGCACAAGGGATGGGAGTGTGACCAGAGACTAGGGATGGGAGTGTGACCAGGCACCAGGGATGGGAGTGTGACCAGGCACCAGGGATGGGAGTGTGACCAGGCACAAGGGATGGGAGTGTGACCAGGCACAAGGGATGGGAGTGTGACCAGGCACAAGTGATGGGAGTGTGACCAGGCACCAGGGATGGGAGTGTGACCAGGCACCAGGGATGGGAGTGTGACCAGGCACAAGGGATGGGAGTGTGACCAGGCACAAGGGATTGGAGTGTGACCAGGCACAAGGGATGGGAGTGTGACCAGGCACAAGGGATTGGAGTGTGACCAGGCACCAGGGGATGGGAGTGTGACCAGGCACAAGGGATGGGAGTGTGACCAGGCACAAGGGATTGGAGTTTGACCAGGCACAAGGGATGGGAGTGTGACCAGGCACAAGGGATGGGAGTGTGACCAGGCACAAGGGATTGGAGTGTGACCAGGCACTAGGGATTGGAGTGTGACCAGGCACAAGGGATTGGAGTGTGACCAGGCACTAGGGATTGGAGTGTGACCAGGCACAAGGGATTGGAGTGTGACCAGGCACAAGGGATGGGAATGTGACCAGGCACAAGGGATTGGAGTGTGACCAGGCACAAGGGATTGGAGTGTGACCAGGCACAAGGGATGGGAGTGTGAACAGGCACAAGGGATTGGAGTGTGACCAGGCACAAGGGATGGGAGTGTGACCAGGCACCAGGGGATGGGAGTGTGACCAGGCACCAGGGATTGGAGTGTGACCAGGCAACAGGGGATGGGAGTGTGACCAGGCCCCAGGGATTGGAGTGTGACCAGGCACAAGGGATTGGAGTGTGACCAGGCACAAGGAATGGGAGTGTGACCAGGCACAAGGGGATGGGAGTGTGACCAGGCACAAGGGATCGGAGTGTGACCAGGCACAAGGGATCGGAGTGTGACCAGGCACCAGGGGATGGGAGTGTGACCAGGCACAAGGGATGTGAGTGTGACCAGGCACAAGGGATGGGAGTGTGACCAGGCACTAGGGATGGGAGTGTGACCAGGCACAAGGGATGGGAGTGTGACCAGGCACAAGGGATGGGAGTGTGACCAGGCACAAGGGATGGGAGTGTGACCAGGCACAAGGGATGGGAGTGTGACCAGGCACAAGGGATTGGAGTGTGACCAAGCACAAGGGATGGGAGTGTGAACAGGCACAAGGGATTGGAGTGTGACCAGGCACAAGGGATGGGAGTGTGACCAGGCACAAGGGATGGGAGTGTGACCAGGCACTAGGGATGGGAGTGTGACCAGGCACCAGGGATGGGAGTGTGACCAGGCACAAGGGATGGGAGTGTGACCAGGCACCAGGGGATGGGAGTGTGACCAGGCACAAGGGATTGGAGTGTGACCAGGCACCAGGGATTGGAGTGTGACCAGGCACAAGGGATTGGAGTGTGACCAGGCACCAGGGATGGGAGTGTGACCATGCACCAGGGATGGGAGTGTGACCAGGCACAAGGGATGGGAGTGTGACCAGGCACAAGGGATTGGAGTGTGACCAGGCACAAGGGATGGGAGTGTGACCAGGCACAAGGGATTGGAGTGTGACCAGGCACCAGGGGATGGGAGTGTGACCAGGCACAAGGGATGGGAGTGTGACCAGGCACAAGGGATTGGAGTTTGACCAGGCACAAGGGATGGGAGTGTGACCAGGCACAAGGGATCGGAGTGTGACCAGGCACAAGGGATTGGAGTGTGACCAGGCACAAGGGATGGGAGTGTGACCAGGCACCAGGGGATGGGAGTGTGACCAGGCACCAGGGATTGGAGTGTGACCAGGCACCAGGGGATGGGAGTGTGACCAGGCCCCAGGGATTGGAGTGTGACCAGGCACAAGGGATTGGAGTGTGACCAGGCACAAGGAATGGGAGTGTGACCAGGCACAAGGGGATGGGAGTGTGACCAGGCACAAGGGATCGGAGTGTGACCAGGCACAAGGGATCGGAGTGTGACCAGGCACCAGGGGATGGGAGTGTGACCAGGCACAAGGGATGGGAGTGTGACCAGGCACAAGGGATGGGAGTGTGACCAGGCACAAGGGGATGGGAGTGTGACCAGGCACTAGGGATGGGAATGTGACCAGGCACAAGGGATGGGACCAGGCACAAGGGATGGCCACAAGGGATGACCAGGCACTAGGGATGGGAGTGTGACCAGGCACAAGGGGATGGGAGTGTGACCAGGCACTAGGGATGGGAATGTGACCAGGCACAAGGGATGGGACCAGGCACAAGGGATGGCCACAAGGGATGACCAGGCACTAGGGATGGGAGTGTGACCAGGCACCAGGGATGGGAGTGTGACCAGGCACAAGGGATGGGAGTGTGACCAGGCACAAGGGATGGGAGTGTGACCAGGCACCAGGGATGGGAATGTGACCAGGCACAAGGGATGGGAGTGTGACCAGGCACAAGGGATGGGAGTGTGACCAGGCACTATGGATGTGAGTGTGACCAGGCACCAGGGATGGGAGTGTGACCAGGCACTAGGGATGGGAGTGTGACCAGGCACCAGGGATGGGAGTGTGACCAGGCACAAGGGATGGGAGTGTGACCAGGCACAAGTGATGGGAGTGTGACCAGGCACCAGGGATGGGAGTGTGACCAGGCACCAGGGATGGGAGTGTGACCAGGCACAAGGGATTGGAGTGTGACCAGGCACCAGGGGATGGGAGTGTGACCAGGCACAAGGGATGGGAGTGTGACCAGGCACAAGGGATTGGAGTTTGACCAGGCACAAGGGATGGGAGTGTGACCAGGCACAAGGGATGGGAGTGTGACCAGGCACAAGGGATTGGAGTGTGACCAGGCACAAGGGATGGGAGTGTGACCAGGCACCAGGGGATGGGAGTGTGACCAGGCACCAGGGATTGGAGTGTGACCAGGCAACAGGGGATGGGAGTGTGACCAGGCCCCAGGGATTGGAGTGTGACCAGGCACAAGGGATTGGAGTGTGACCAGGCACAAGGAATGGGAGTGTGACCAGGCACAAGGGATCGGAGTGTGACCAGGCACAAGGGATCGGAGTGTGACCAGGCACAAGGGATCGGAGTGTGACCAGGCACAAGGGATCGGAGTGTGACCAGGCACAAGGGATCGGAGTGTGACCAGGCACAAGGGATGGGAGTGTGACCAGGCACCAGGGGATGGGAGTGTGACCAGGCACAAGGGATGGGAGTGTGACCAGGCACAAGGGATGGGAGTGTGACCAGGCACCAGGGGATGGGAGTGTGACCAGGCACAAGGGATGGGAATGTGACCAGGCACTAGGGATTGGAGTGTGACCAGGCACAAGGGATTGGAGTGTGACCAGGCACCAGGGGATGGGAAAGTGACAAGGCACTAGGGATTGGAGTGTGACCAGGCACTAGGGATTGGAGTGTGACCAGGCACTAGGGATTGGAGTGTGACCAGGCACTAGGGATTGGAGTGTGACCAGGCACTAGGGATTGGAGTGTGACCATGCACAAGGGATTGGAGTTTGACCAGGCACAAGGGATTGGAGTGTGACCAGGCACAAGGGATGGGAGTGTGACCAGGCACAAGGGATGGGAGTGTGACCAGGCACTAGGGATGGGAGTGTGACCAAGCACCAGGGATGGGAGTGTGACCAGGCACCAGGGATGGGAGTGTGACCAGGCACAAGGGATGGGAGTGTGACCAGGCACAAGGGATGGGAGTGTGACCAGGCACTATGGATGGGAGTGTGACCAGGCACCAGGGATGGGAGTGTGACCAGGCACAAGGGATGGGAGTGTGACCAGGCACAAGGGATGGGAGTGTGACCAGGCACAAGGGATGGGAGTGTGACCTGGCACAAGGGATGGGAGTGTGACCAGGCACTAGGGATGGGAGTGTGACCAGGCACAAGGGATGGGAGTGTGACCAGGCACAAAGGATTGGAGTGTGACCAGGCACAAGGGATGGGAGTGTGACCAGGCACAAGGGATTGGAGTGTGACCAGGCACAAGGGATTGGAGTGTGACCAGGCACCAGGGGATGGGAGCTTGACCAGGCACAAGGGATGCGAGTGTGACCAGGCACAAGGGGATGGGAGTGTGACCAGGCACTAGGGATTGGAGTTTGACCAGCCACAAGGGATTGGAGTGTGACCAAGCACAAGGGATGGGAGTGTGACCAGGCACAAGGGATTGGAGTGTGACCAAGCACAAGGGATTGGAGTGTTACCAGGCACAAGGGATTGGAGTGTGACCAGGCACAAGGGATTGGAGTGTGACCAGGCACCAGGGGATGGGAGTGTGACCAGGCACAAGGGATGGTAGTGTGACCAGGCATCAGGGATGGGAATGTGACCAGGCACAAGGGATGGGAGTGTGACCAGGCACAAGGGATGGGATTGTGACCAGGCACAAGGGATTGGAGTGTGACCAGGCACCAGGGATGGGAATGTGACCAGGCACAAGGGATGGGAATGTGACCAGGCACAAGGGATGGGAGTGTGACCAGGCACTGGGGATGGGAGTGTGACCAGGTAGACACTGGGGATGGGAGTGGGACCAGGTAGACACTGGGGATGGGAGTCTGAGCAGGTAGACACTGGGGATGGGAGTCTGAGCAGGTAGACACTGGGGATGGGAGTGTAGACACTGGGGACGGGAGTGTAGACAATTGGGATGGGAGTGTAGACACTGGGGACGGGAGTGTAGACACTGGGGACGGGAGTGTAGACACTGGGGACGGGAGTGTGACCAGGTAGACACTGGGGATGGGAGTCTGAGCAGGTAGACACTTGGGATGGGAGTGTAGACACTGGGGACGGGAGTGTGAGCAGGTAGACACTGGGGACGGGAGTGTGAGCAGGTAGACACTGGGGACAGGAGTGTAGACACTGGGGACGGGAGTGTAGACACTGGGGACGGGAGTGTGACCAGGTAGACACTGGGGATGGGAGTCTGAGCAGGTAGACACTGGGAATGGGAGTGTAGACACTGGGGACGCGAGTGTGAGCAGGTAGACACTGGGGACGGGAGTGTAGACACTGGGGACGGGAGTGTGAGCGTGTAGACACTGGGGACGGGAGTGTGAGCGTGTAGACACTGGGGACGGGAGTGTGAGCGTGTAGACACTGGGGACGGGAGTGTGAGCATGCGTGTCTGGGCAGATGAGATGTAGCCATTGTGTTTATCTGAAAGTCGTTTGTGTCACGAACCGGCTCAAAGCCCATAACAAAGGGGAGACAACGTGGAGATAAGGAGTAACAAAATAAAGTAAACTAAGTACAATATACAATGCTGTGTGTAATCAGTAGTGTAAGTGTTTTGCATGCATGAATGTGATAATGAAGGGTGTTGAAAGGTGTCAAAGCAAACAACCAAAAACCACCAAGAAACACAACAAAATCTAGAAAGGTGTCTACATGGAGAGAGTCTCCTCCATGAATGGGGAAGTGGTGTATTTATCCTGGGACACACCTGGCCCAGGTGTTTCCCATGTAGCTGACGACCCTCCCAACTCCGCCCACCGGCATCCTAATAAGGAAACAAGAACAAAGAGAGAATACGGCAGACAGAGTAGGAGGGTCATCACATTTGTATGTATAACTTTGTATGTGAGTGGAAAGGAATTAAATATAAAATATATCTTTTTTTAAAGTTTCTTTGATACCATGTCCTACCGTTGTGCACTTGAGCAAGGCAATTGACAATACAATACTTGTCTTGTCTTATCTCATCTTACAGAACCCGCAGGAGGACACCAGCCAGAACTTTGACAATCGCTACGACTACGTGGTCTGTGAGGAGGGCGAGGAGGTGACCTGCGCCCCTGCACCCGACGAGTTCAACCCGTGTGAGGACATCATGGGCTTCAGCTTCCTGCGTGTGTCTGTGTGGTTTGTGTCTCTGCTGGCTGTAGTAGGTAACATGGTGGTGCTACTGGTCCTCCTCACCTCCCACTACAAGCTCTCCGTCTCACGCTTCCTCATGTGTCACCTGGCCTTCGCTGACCTCTGCATGGGGATATATCTCCTCCTCATCGCCTCAGTGGACCTTCACACCAAGATGGAGTACTACAACCACGCCATCGAATGGCAGACGGGGCCGGGTTGCGGGTTGGCGGGGTTCCTCACGGTGTTCGCCAGCGAGCTGTCGGTTTATACTCTGACAATGATTACGCTAGAGAGGTGGTACGCAATAACGTTTGCCTTGAGGCTGGACAGGAAGTTGCGTCTGCCCCACGCCACTGCTGTGATGCTGGCTGGATGGTTTTTCTGCCTCCTCCTAGCGATGCTCCCCCTAGTGGGGGTCAGCAGCTACCAGAAGGTCAGTATTGATTAATTGATTGGTTGATTCAGGGATCCATCCCCCCAAAAATCTTTATTTTGTTTCTGTATGTAGTTATTGATTAATTGATGTTTTGATTGGTGATTTATTTGATCTTTATCTATCAGGTCAGTATCTGCCTGCCCATGGATACCAAGTCCACCATGGCCCAGGTCTACATCATCTCCGTCTTGATCCTAAACATCCTGGCATTCCTGGTGATCTGTACCTGTTACATGAAGATCTACTGCGCTGTGCACAACCCTTACTACTGCTCAGGGTCTAAAGACACCAACATTGCCAAACGCATGGCCATCCTCATCTTCACTGACTTCCTGTGTATGGCGCCCATCTCGTTTTACGCCATGTCAGCCGTTGTGGACCGGCCGCTTATCACCGTGTCCAACTCTAAGATCCTACTGGTGCTCTTCTACCCTCTCAACTCCTGTGCCAACCCCTTCCTGTACGCCATCTTCACCAAGGCTTTCAGGGGGGATATCTTTATCCTGCTCAGTAAGGTGGGGCTGTGCCAGCGTCGGGCGCAGCTCTTCAGAGGGCAAGCAGTCAGTTCGAAGGGTAGCAGTAGGGTGTGCCAGCAGGTTCAGGGGGGTAAAAAGAGAGACACTGACAGGAAGAGGACAGGAGGACCAGAGGAGGTACCCATTCACCTGCAGGAGTATTCTGGGTGTGGTCACACCTACATTCAGCTGGCCTCACAACAGCCCAGTCCTGAGGAAAGCCGTAGCCTGGAAACGTGAGCCCTAACTCAGCCGGGGGAGATCAGAGAGGACCATGATGGGTTTGGTTGGTTAGGGGAGAGGAGCCACAGTGAAATGAAAAATGGAAGTGTTGCAGCCGGAGGTTAGAAGTGAACTGCTGGGATACTTTACTCTGCACTTTTACACGTGTTTGAATGTTTTCATTTCAGCTGAGATATTGTTTTTGCAATTAATATACCATCTGTTGCAGAATATTATGTGTCGGTGAGATATTCTTGTCAATTGCACCAAAACTTCTTTAGGATATGATATCCTATTTTGGCACTTCTGTTGTTGTTAATTCTAAAGATTAAGTGGGTGTTGAAACTGTTGCTAAATATCAGTTTCATCAGAAAGCAAAGTTTATTTATACGTTTGGTTAAACTTGAGATGAACCAAAATTGGGTCCAAAAACGAATAATCTCTGGTGGATTATGGTTATCATTGATATATCACATTTATTCAATTGATTATTCATACATACCATACCAAAAATGATATATTTATTTTACAGTAACTGGGACTCTAAAATATCTTCACCACTTACAGAGCTAAAGAAACAGGAGAACTTTGACATAGGTCTGAAATGTGATATTTTAATCCTCAAACTTCACACCTTTGAAAGTGAAAAGTACCAGAGAATCCTGTGAGACTCCTGGATATTGTCCTCGTACTGTATTACAGATCAGCCCCAGTGCGATTTAAAAACTACACCCGACTTCAGACAGGGAAATACTGCATTTCAAAATGCTCCACAATAGCTGTGTACACTGAGTATACAAAACATTAGGAACCGAATGTTGAGTTGCATCCCCCACCCCCCTTTGCCTTCAGAACAGGCTGAATTCATCAGGGCATTGGACTCTACAAGATGTTGGAAGCGTTCTTCAGGGATGCTGACCCATGTTGACTCCAATGCTTCACACAGTTGTGTCAAGTTGGCTGGATGTCCTTTGGGTGGTGGACCATTCTTGATACACACGGGAAACTTAGCATAAAAAGCTCAGCAGCGTTGCAGTTCTTGACACACTCAAACCGGTGCGCCTGGCACCTACTATCGTACCCACTTAAATATTTTGTCTTGCCCATTCACCCTCTGAATGGCACACATACACAATCCAGGTCTCAATTGTCTCCAGGCTTAAAAATAATCTACACTGATTTGAAGTGGATTTAACAAGAGACATCAATAAGGGATCACAGCTTTCACCTGGATTCACCTAGTCAGTCTATGTCATGGAAAGAGCAGGTGTCCTTAATGTTTTGTACACAGTGTGTGTATACTGTATATCAATTAGAAGTGTAATTAATGTTTCAAAACATCAAATTGGGATATATTTGTAGTGTGCCTTCAAAATGTTGATAACAAACCAGCCCCCCCCCCCCCCGCAATATTGTTGATCCATCTTCAGTTTTCGCCTATCAGCCATTAAACTCTGTAACTTTTAAAGTCACCATTGGCCTCATGGTGAAATCCCTGAGCAGTTTCCTTCCTCTCCGGCAAATAAGTTAGGACGCCTGTACCTTTGTAGCGACTGGGTGTATTGATACACCATTCAAAGTGGAATTAATAACTTCACCATGCGCAAAGAGATATTCAATGTCTGTCTTTTGTGGGTTTTTTTACACATCTACCAATAGTAGCCCTTTTTTGCGAGGCATTGGAAAAAGTCCCTGTTCTTTGTAATTGAATCTGTGTTTGAAATGCACTGCTCGACTGAGGGACCTTAGTGATAATTGCATGCGTGGGGTACAGAGATGAGGTAGTCATTCAGAAATCATGTGAAAAACTATTATTCCACACATCGTGAGTCCATGCAACTTCTCATAAGCAACATTTTACACTTCAACTAATTTAGTCTTGCCATAACAAAACGGTTGAATACTTATTGATTCAAGACATTTCAGCTTTTCATTTTTAATTAATTTGTAAAAATGCTGAAAAAAATAATTCCACTTTTACATTATGGGGTGTTTGTGTGTAGGCCAGTGACAAAATATCTCAATTGAATCCATTTTTAATTTGGGCTCTAACCCAACGAAATGTAGAAAAAGACAAGGGGTGTGCATAACAAATGTATACTTACATGTATGTCAACCTTCTCTTGTGTAGTGGTGATATTTTCCCATACTCAAGACATAATGGGACTTTCAGAGAATAACAGACCAGATATAGTTGTGCCTCGCTGTTAAGATCTAGGAAAAAGTTAGTAGATAAAAAAATAAATAGGAAAAATACCAAACCAAACATTGCCGTGTAAAGCAAGCTGTAGCTATAGAGAGAGATTTAGCGATTAGTAGTTAAGGGACACCTTCTGCCAATGAACGCCCCCTTGCCATCTGTACAGCATTTGAACTACACTGCAACATTTTCAGAGAAACGCTAGAGAATCAACTTTGCTTCGAAAGAGGATAATTTAGTATTATCCTCTTTCAGTCATGGTTTACTGACAGGGTCAAACAAACTGACTTGTGTTTCATTGAATCAATTTAATTCCATTCTTCTCTCTAGGTCTAGTTGGTTCCCAGCCTTATCCTGGTATAAACCTCTCATCTCCCAGCCCTATCCTGGCTCCTTCCTCTACTGGTATAAACCTCTCATCTCCCATGCCTAACCTGGCCCCTTCCTCTTCTGGTATAAACCTCTCATCTCCCAGCCCTATCCTGGCCCCTTCCTCTTCTGGTATAAACCTCTCATCTCCCAGCCCTAACCTGGCCCCTTCCTCTTCTGGTATAAACCTCTCATCTCCCAGCCCTATCCTGGCTCCTTCCTCTCCTGGTATAAAACTCTCATCTCCCAGCCCTATCCTGGCTCCTTCCTCTCATCTCCCAGCCCTATCCTGGCCCCTTCCTCTCCTGGTATAAAACTCTCATCTCCCAGCCCTATCCTGGCTCCTTCCTCTCATCTCCCAGCCCTATCCTGGCTCCTTCCTCTCATCTCCCAGCCCTATCCTGGCCCCTTCCTCTCCTGGTATAAACCTCTCATCTCCCAGCCCTATCCTGGCCCCTTCCTCTCATCTCCCAGCCCTATCCTGGCCCTTCCTCTCCTGGTATAAACCTCTCATCTCCCAGCCCTATCCTGGCCCTTCCTCTCCTGGTATAAACCTCTCATCTCCCAGCCCTATCCTGGCCCCTTCCTCTCCTGGTATAAAACTCTCATCTCCCAGCCCTATCCTGGCTCCTTCCTCTCATCTCCCAGCCCTATCCTGGCCCCTTCCTCTCCTGGTATAAAACTCTCATCTCCCAGCCCTATCCTGGCTCCTTCCTCTCATCTCCCAGCCCTATCCTGGCCCCTTCCTCTCCTGGTATAAACCTTTCATCTCCCAGCCCTATCCTGGCCCCTTCCTCTCCTGGTATAAAACTCTCATCTCCCAGCCCTATCCTGGCTCCTTCCTCTCATCTCCCAGCCCTATCCTGGCTCCTTCCTCTCATCTCCCAGCCCTATCCTGGCCCCTTCCTCTCCTGGTATAAACCTCTCATCTCCCAGCCCTATCCTGGCTCCTTCCTCTCATCTCCCAGCCCTATCCTGGCCCCTTCCTCTCCTGGTATAAACCTTTCATCTCCCAGCCCTATCCTGGCCCCTTCCTCTCCTGGTATAAACCTCTCATCTCCCAGCCCTAACCTGGCCCCTTCCTCTCCTGGTATAAACCTCTCATCTCCCAGCCCTATCCTGGCCCTTTCCTCTCCTGGTATAAACCTCTCATCTCCCAGCCCTATCCTGGCTCCTTCCTCTCCTGCTATAAACCTCTCATCTCCCAGCCCTATCCTGGTCCCTTCCTCTCATCTCCCAGCCCTATCCTGGCTCCTTCCTCTCCTGGTATAAACCTCTCATCTCCCAGCCCTATCCTGGCCCTTTCCTCTCCTGGTATAAACCTCTCATCTCCCAGCCCTATCCTGGTCCCTTCCTCTCCTGGTATAAACCTCTCATCTCCCATGCCTATCCTGGTCCCTTCCTCTCCTGGTATAAACCTCTCATCTCCCAGCCCTATCCTGGCCCCTTCCTCTCCTGGTATAAACCTCTCATCTCCCAGCCCTATCCTGGCTCCTTCCTCTCCTGGTATAAACCTCTCATCTCCCAGCCCTATTCTGGCTCCTTCCTCTCTTGGTATAAACCTCTCATCTCCCAGCCCTATCCTGGCTCCTTCCTCTCTTGGTTTAAACCTCTCATCTCCCAGCCCTATTCTGGCTCCTTCCTCTCTTGGTATAAACCTCTCATCTCCCAGCCCTATCCTGGCTCCTTCCTCTCTTGGTTTAAACCTCTCATCTCCCAGCCCTATCCTGGTCCCTTCCTCTCATCTCCCAGCCCTATCCTGGCTCCTTCCTCTCCTGGTATAAACCTCTCATCTCCCAGCCCTATCCTGGTCCCTTCCTCTCATCTCCCAGCCCTATCCTGGCTCCTTCCTCTCTTGGTATAAACCTCTCATCTCCCAGCCCTATCCTGGCTCCTTCCTCTCCTGGTTTAAACCTCTCATCTCCCAGCCCTATCCTGGTCCCTTCCTCTCATCTCCCAGCCCTATCCTGGTCCCTTCCTCTCATCTCCCAGCCCTATCCTGGCTCCTTCCTCTCTTGGTATAAACCTCTCATCTCCCAGCCCTATCCTGGCTCCTTCCTCTCCTGGTTTAAACCTCTCATCTCCCAGCCCTATCCTGGTCCCTTCCTCTCATCTCCCAGCCCTATCCTGGCTCCTTCCTCTCCTGGTATAAACCTCTCATCTCCCAGCCCTATCCTGGTCCCTTCCTCTCATCTCCCAGCCCTATCCTGGCTCCTTCCTCTCTTGGTATAAACCTCTCATCTCCCAGCCCTATCCTGGCTCCTTCCTCTCCTGGTTTAAACCTCTCATCTCCCAGCCCTATCCTGGTCCCTTCCTCTCATCTCCCAGCCCTATCCTGGCTCCTTCCTCTCCTGGTATAAACCTCTCATCTCCCAGCCGCTCTTCAACTAAGCAGCAGGGCAGGGCTTTTTGGATGGACAACGTGCACCATGCTGCCATATTATTGGGTTTCTTTACTCAAATATGGTAGAGAGAGATGAGAGATGATGTGAAAGCGCGTGTTGACTTTTCACTTCTCGTACGCTCGTCTCTACGGGTCAGTAGGTGGAGTCAGTGAGCTGCTCTTGAAAGGTCAAGTAGTTGTCAATATGCTGCTGTTAAAAGGTCAAGGGCCATCCTCTCATATAACTACTGGAGTGTTACACCATGCTCTGTCAGCCTACGCAGAGACAAAATGAAGGGAATGATGAAGTGGAGGACAAGAAAAAACACTCCCTCCTCCCTTTCTGATTCGTCAAGTGCCTCCGGATTCTCCAAACTGACCGCCTGCCGTCATGCCAGTGAACCACACACACAAACACATTAAAATGAGTGAAGTCAATGAACTACATCACACGTCCCAAGCCTTTTAATAACAGCCAGACATTCATGATAATTGGATGGACTGCAATGTCACCATCAAGCCTGCCGACCTGGGTCAAATACGTTATGTACATTCAAACATCAACCCTGTTCACCCGGTAGATGATGCTCGTCAGACCTGGGATTTGAAACTAACAACCTTTTGGTCACGGACATGCCTCTAACCTACCTCTATCTCACTGCACCTTCTGTTAAAATTGTACAGCCCAAAAGACACCACCTGACGTCGGCAGACCCTTTCAGTACGTCAGCTCTAACTGTACTCCAGTGCTCACTGAAGAATAGGCTGCTTCCTGCCTATTCCATTGGGAGTATTTAGGGTCCATTAATCCTCCTCCACTCCGAGAGATTAACTAGGACTAGACGCCACTCTCCGTTTTCCATTTCCAGAACTAGCTCTCTATATCAACTGGATTCCAGTCCCATTACTACCGTCAAGTTCTAATTTTCAGAGTAAAAACTCAAGGGACAATATGAAAGCTTAAACCAAGTTTATTCTTCCCAGAGGGTCAACGCATTAGACAAAAACATTTCCACACAAACCCTCGTATTTAACCCTTTCTCCAAGGCTGAGTCTCCTCCTACACATCTGTACAAACATTGTATCTTCACTGCTAGGCAGGAAATGAAGTAATACGACCATAAACTTGTCTTTTCTCCCTTAACATGACCTCGATCCCCTTCATCACTAATCCATGGATCTCTCCCTTTATCAATCCCTGCCACAAGTGATCGCTTCCCTGCACTTAAAATATTCCAAGCTTAACTACACACGCCATATATCTTCCTCCTATAACCATTCACTTCTGATGTAGACCATCCACTATATATCTTTCTCCTATAACCATTCACTTCTGGTGTAGACCATCCACTTTATATCTTTCTCCTATAACCATTCACTTTTGTTGTAGACCCTCCACTATATACCTTCCTCCTATAACCATTCACTTCTGATGTAGTCCCTCCACTATATACCTTCCTCCTATAACCATTCACTTCTGGTGTAGACCCTCCACTATATTCCTCCTATAACCATTCACTTCTGATGTAGACCCTCCACTATATATCTTCCTCCTATAACCATTACCTTCTGGTGTAGACCATCCACTATATATCTTCCTCCTATAACCATTACCTTCTGATGTAGACCCTCTACTATATACCTTCCTCCTATAACCATTACCTTCTGGTGTAGACCCTCCACTATATATCTTCCTCCTATAACCATTACCTTCTGGTGTAGACCCTCCACTATATACCTTCCTCCTATAACCATTACCTTCTGATGTAGACCCTCCACTATATATCTTCCTCCTATAACCATTACCTTCTGGTGTAGACCCTCCACTATATATCTTCCTCCTATAACCATTACCTTCTGATGTAGACCCTCCACTATATATCTTCCTCCTATAACCATTACCTTCTGGTGTAGACCCTCCACTATATATCTTCCTCCTATAACCATTACCTTCTGATGTAGACCCTCCACTATTTATCTTCCTCCTATAACCATTACCTTCTGGTGTAGACCCTCCACTATATATCTTCCTCCTATAACCATTACCTTCTGATGTAGACCCTCCACTATATATCTTCCTCCTATAACCATTACCTTCTGATGTAGACCACCCTCCACTATCTTCCTCCTATAACCATTACCTTCTGATGTAGACCCTCTACTATATACCTTCCTCCTATAACCATTACCTTCTGATGTAGACCCTCCACTTATTCCTCCTATAACCATTACCTTCTGATGTAGACCCTCTAAACCTCAGCACTCCCTCAGTGACATGAGTATATTTCCTATTCTCAGAACCCAACTACCACATGTTGTATCTCATCGTTACCCATATTAAAACACAGGGCCTGTATATCAGCCAGGTTGGAATTAGGGCAACACCCACGTAACCCAGCAGATCAATTATGTAGATTATCCCATCCAAATGTGGAAAATGGGGATTAAACTAAAGTGATTCTGGGTCATTTTCATCACAGTAGTATAAGGAATGTATCTGATCATATTTTCAGATGTAAAACACTTCAGATCTGAAATCTGAAAACGATAGAAAGTGTGTGAAATGCCTTTCACCTTCATTATTTTATTTTATGAAGCAAGAAAATCAGGAATTCTTAAAACTTCTACCCCTGAAATGTCCCGATTATACTATCCCAGTAAAGAATGCCATACACACACCAGTTTTCATATTACTTTAATACATTTTTTAGCAAAGGCAAAAAATTCAATGGGTCTGTTCAATAAAATACTACTTTCTCTAATTAGTTGTATTCAAAGCACAGCCTTCCAAGTTATGGTCATTTACAAAGATCTTTGATTAAAAAAATCAAACAAAAAAACAGTATGATTTATAAAACAAACAATACATTTCCCTCACATACAGTTATTTGAACAGCAGTTGAAACACATGGTACATGAAAAAAGACTTTCCAGAGACATCCTCTTTTGAAATGCTTATTTGATCATTCTATATTTGGATAGCTGCAAGCCAAATTAAAATCCAAAAGGCACGTGTACGATATGACGGGGCGGCAGGGTGGTCTAGTGGTTAGAGCGTTGGACTAGTAACCGAAAGGTTGTAAGTTCAAGTCCCCGAGCTGATAAGGTACAGATCTGTCGTTCTGCCCCTGAACATGCATTTAATACACTGTTCCTAGGCCATCATTGAAAATAAGAATTTGTTCTTAACTGACTTGCCTGGTTAAATAAAGGTAAAAAAAAATAAAACATCAGGGAATTGGAACACATGGAATTATGGAACTACAATAAAATAATTTTGGAATACATGGCCAAAACCACTTGAGCAGGAGCCATTTATTCCAAAACCACTTGAGCAGAAAAGTGGCTCTGGGGTATGTCATATGCTACTGCATGTCTAAGCCAAGAGTTCCAGAACTAGACGCCAACCTGTTCTAGAACGAGGCGCCAATCCGTTCTAGAACTAGAAGCCACTCTGTTCTAGAACTAGAAGCCACTCTGTTCTAGAACTAGAAGCCACTCTGTTCTAGAACTAGAAGCCACTCTGTTCTAGAACTAGGCGCCACTCTGTTCTAGAACTAGGCGCCACTCTGTTCTAGAACTAGGCGCCACTCTGTTCTAGAACTAGGCGCCACTCTGTTCTAGAACTAGGCGCCACTCTGTTCTAGAACTAGAAGCCACTGAGTTCTAGACCCAGAACATACTCTGTTCTAGAACTAGACGCCACTCTGTTCTAGAACGAGAAGCCACTGAGTTCTAGACCCAGAACATACTCTGTTCTAGACGCCACCCTGTTCTAGAACGAGAAGCCACTCTGTTCTAGACCCAGAACATACTCTGAAATGTTCCGTTATGGGTTCATCAACAGAATGACTTGATTTCAGTCGGGAGTTGGGCCATTGTGTCAGACTGCACAGCCATGTGTAAATTCACTAAACCCAAACAGAAAGAAAGACACTAAGAAAAGCTGAAAACTGACTTTTTTCAGAGAAAAAAAATATGCAAAGGGTACTGTTAAATAATTTTTTTAAACTGCAGAGAACACACGCCAAGTTACTACCCCCCAGTTGAACCTGGCGTGAAGAGGACTTTTAGAAAATCATCATCATGATTAAAAGTGCACGACAGACAGACAGACAGACAGACAGACAGAGCTATACATACACACAGCAGTCATGACGTGGAGCACAGCGCATGATGGAGCCTAGTCCAGCCAACAGAAAAACATAGGGAGAAAAGCAACACATGGTTACGGTCATAAGAGCACAGTTTGGTGCGGCTTCGTGTCTTCTTTTTACTCTCAGAAATAGAACATGGCCTGAGCATTCAGGAATAAATACTACAAAAACATCTACAAAAAAGAAACAAAATGAATCATAAAAATCTGATCCATTTGTACTGTAACGTCAGAAAGAGAATGTGGGTGACCATTCCAACAACATTGAACTGATGACAAGATCAATCAGTGAACTCAGACAAGACCTCAAACGAGTAACACTCAAATAATAAGCCAGAAGGATTGGGCATGTTGTGTCTGTGGACAAATTCCACTGACTGACTGATTGATACACTGACACTGACAGTGCAGATCTCCCACTGGCTGTACTCATCGATACACTGACACTGACAGTGCAGATCTCCCACTGGCTGTACTGAACAATACACTGACACTGACAGTGCAGATCTCCCACTGGCTGTACTGATCGATACACTGACACTGACAGTGCAGATCTCCCACTGGCTGTACTCATCGATACACTGACACTGACAGTGCAGATCTCCCACTGGCTGTACTCATCGATACACTGACACTGACAGTGCAGATCCCCCACTGGCTGTACTGATCGATACATTGACACTGACAGTGCAGATCTCCCACTGGCTGTACTCATCGATAAATTGACACTGACAGTGCAGATCTCCCACTGGCTGTACTGAACGATACACTGACACTGACAGTGCAGATCTCCCACTGGCTGTACTGATCGATACATTGACACTGACAGTGCAGATCTCCCACTGGCTGTACTGATCGATACACTGACAGTGCAGATCTCCCACTGGCTGTACTGATCGATACAATGACACTGACAGTGCAGATCTCCCACTGGCTGTACTCATCGATAAATTGACACTGACAGTGCAGATCTCCCACTGGCTGTACTGATTGATACACTGACACTGACAGTGCAGATCTCCCACTGGCTGTACTGATCGATACACTGACAGTGCAGATCTCCCACTGGCTGTACTGATCGATACACTGACACTGACAGTGCAGATCTCCCACTGGCTGTACTGACCAGGTACTGAATCAGAAGACCAGATCCACAAATTAGTAAAACTCTCAGATAAGCGTTTTGAAGACTTTTTTACAATAATTCTATCTATCCATTCATTGGTAGATTCTTTACAAAGGTGACCGTCAACAATAGGATGATTCAGGATTAGGGCATGAAGCAGACAGATTGAAATCAGAGACATATAGACTCGGCACTCTCAAGAGAAAATAAAAACAGCCGATTGCCATTAGTGTTCGTTCTTCATCATAATAAAACAATATTAAAACAGCGACAGGAGGGGAGCTCGACTGCTGAACACAGTGGCTATCACTATCAACTAGATAAACAGGAGGGGAGCTCGACTGCTGAAGACAGTGACTATCACTATCAACTAGATAAACGGGAGGGGAGCTCGACTGCTGAACACAGTGGATATCACTATCAACTAGATAAACAGGAGGGGAGCTCGACTGCTGAACACAGTGGATATCACTATCAACTAGATAAACAGGAGGGGAGCTCGACTGCTGAACACAGTGACTATCACTATCAACTAGATAAACAGGAGGGGAGCTCGACTGCTGAACACAGTGACTATCACTATCAACTAGATAAACAGGAGGGGGAGCTCGACTGCTGAACACAGTGACTATCACTATCAACTAGATAAACAGGAGGGGAGCTCGACTGCTGAACACAGTGGATATCACTATCAACTAGATAAACAGGAGGGGAGCTCGACTGCTGAACACAGTGACTATCACTATCAACTAGATAAACAGGAGGGGAGCTCGACTGCTGAACACAGTGACTATCACTATCAACTAGATAAACAGGAGGGGAGCTCGACTGCTGAACACAGTGGCTATCACTATCAACTAGATAAACAGGAGGGGAGCTCGACTGCTGAACACAGTGACTATCACTATCAACTAGATAAACAGGAGGGGAGCTCGACTGCTGAACACAGTGACTATCACTATCAACTAGATAAACAGGAGGGGAGCTCGACTGCTGAACACAGTGGATATCACTATCAACTAGATAAACAGGAGGGGAGCTCGACTGCTGAACACAGTGACTATCACTATCAACTAGATAAACAGGAGGGGAGCTCGACTGCTGAACACAGTGACTATCACTATCAACTAGATAAACAGGAGGGGAGCTCGACTGCTGAACACAGTGACTATCACTATCAACTAGATAAACAGGAGGGGAGCTCGACTGCTGAACACAGTGACTATCACTATCAACTAGATAAACAGGAGGGGAGCTCGACTGCTGAACACAGTGGATATCACTATCAACTAGATTAACAGGAGGGGAGCTCGACTGCTGAACACAGTGGATATCACTATCAACTAGATAAACAGGAGGGGAGCTCGACTGCTGAACACAGTGACTATCACTATCAACTAGATAAACAGGAGGGGAGCTCGACTGCTGAACACAGTGGCTATCACTATCAACTAGATAAACAGGAGGGGAGCTCGACTGCTGAACACAGTGACTATCACTATCAACTAGATAAACAGGAGGGCACTTTTAGTATGGACCATCGGAACATGTGGCAGGAATATCATATTAGTGACGTGGACCCAGATCTACAAGCAGATGAAGATAATAACGTCAGCCTTTTTCAAACAGCCATCTCAACTCATTACACTGGTGTCAACTTCACTGTGTGGTGCCCAGTCACTGAAAAAAACTGGGATTGACTGATGTGTTTCCTAGCCAATCACTAGGCACACAACTAGGATCGAAAGACTCCCTGTCCAATCACTGGATATTTTATCTGACCTTTGACCCGGATTCAAACCTATTGGCATAAAGTGTTTAGGGTGGGTCAACTCAAGTTAGTGGTTATATCTGGTCCACTCGAAGTGGGAGAAAACAGTCAGGTCAAAATGGAGGTGAATTCAGTCAAACAAAGAAACTAAGAAGATTTCTCCTTCGATCCCTCGGCCGTGCTGCATGGAATCCTCAGTGTCTTGTCTTGGGAGGCTTGTAGGGTATTGGGTGTTAATACAGATATACCATTCATACAGATGTGCATCAGTCAGTATCACAGTTTTGGGTGGTGTGTTACATTTATTTCCTTCCCAAACCAGCCCATCCCAGGTCCTCTGGCTGAAATATGATTCCCTGGGTCATAGTTATTGATGAGTCTCTTTCTCAAACTTGACAGAAAGTTCCAGAGTTCCTTCGTGGTGTTTTTTTGTTGTTGTTGTGTGTTCCTTTTTTCTGTGTTCCAAATGGCACCCTATTCCCTATGTAGTGGCACCCTATTCCCTATGTAGTGCACTATATAGGTAATAGAGTGCTATTTGGGACGCATTCTTTGTGCTGTGTGTTTTACCACTCTGCGTCCCCGATGGCTTTGGAGAAGACGTAGTCTCGGCCGTTCAGGTTCATGATCCCATCCTTCAGGTGGAACTTCCATTTGTTCTTACTTCTGTGTATCTGAGGGGGAGCCAATGGGCATTAGGAATGTGGGCGAGGGCAGCAGACTGGGTTCTCTCTCTCACTACAGTGTGTGTGTGTACTTCTGTGTATCTGAGGGGGAGCCAATGGGCATTAGGAATGTGGGCGAGGGCAGCAGACTGGGTTCTCTCTCTCACTACAGTGTGTGTGTGTACTTCTGTGTATCTGAGGGGGAGCCAATGGGCATTAGGAATGTGGGCGAGGGCAGCAGACTGGGTTCTCTCTCTCACTACAGTGTGTGTGTGTACTTCTGTGTATCTGAGGGGGAGCCAATGGGCATTAGGAATGTGGACGAGGGCAGCAGACTGGGTTCTCTCTCTCACTACAGTGTGTGTGTGTACTTCTGTGTATCTGAGGGGGAGCCAATAGGCATTAGGAATGTGGGCGAGGGCAGCAGACTGGGTTCTCTCTCTCACTACAGTGTGTGTGTGTACTTCTGTGGCTCTGAGGAGAGGAACCAATGGGACAGTGTCAGTGTGGAGGTTAGGAGGGGAGCAGATGGGGATACCAGTGACACATTCACTAAACACACACACACACACAAAGTCTGGGGTTTCCTCACTGTGGTTTCTCCTATACAGGAAGTCTGGAGTTTCCTCACTGTGGATGCTCCTTCCTATACAGGAAGTCTGGGGTTTCCTCACTGTGGTTTCTCCTTCCTATAAAGGAAGTCTGGGGTTTCCTCACTGTGGTTTCTCCTATACAGGAAGTCTGGGGTTTCCTCACTGTGGTTTCTCCTTTCTATACAGGAAGTCTGGGGTTTCCTCACTGTGGTTTCTCCTTCCTATACAGGAAGTCTGGGGTTTCCTCACTGTGGTTTCTCCTTCCTATAAAGGAAGTCTGGGGTTTCCTCACTGTGGTTTCTCCTATACAGGAAGTCTGGGGTTTCCTCACTGTGGTTTCTCCTATACAGGAAGTCTGGGGTTTCCTCACTGTGGTTTCTCCTTCCTATAAAGGAAGTCTGGGGTTTCCTCACTGTGGTTTCTCCTTCCTATACAGGAAGTCTGGGGTTTCCTCACTGTGGTTTCTCCTATACAGGAAGTCTGGGGTTTCCTCACTGTGGTTTCTCCTTCCTATAAAGGAAGTCTGGGGTTTCCTCACTGTGGTTTCTCCTTCCTATACAGGAAGTCTGGGGTTTCCTCACTGTGGTTTCTCCTTCCTATACAGGAAGTCTGGGGTTTCCTCACTGTGGTTTCTCCTATACAGGAAGTCTGGTGTTTCCTCACTGTGGTTTCTCCTTCCTATAAAGGAAGTCTGGGGTTTCCTCACTGTGGTTTCTCCTTCCTATACAGGAAGTCTGGGGTTTCCTCACTGTGGTTTCTCCTTCCTATACAGGAAGTCTGGGATTTCCTCACTGTGGTTTCTCCTATACAGGAAGTCTGGGGTTTCCTCACTGTGGTTTCTCCTTCCTATACAGGAAGTCTGGGGTTTCCTCACTGTGGTTTCTCCTTCCTATACAGGAAGTCTGGGGTTTCCTCACTGTGGTTTCTCCTTCCTATACAGGAAGTCTGGGGTTTCCTCACTGTGGTTTCTCCTTCCTATACAGGAAGTCTGGGGTTTCCTCACTGTGGTTTCTCCTATACAGGAAGTCTGGGGTTTCCTCACTGTGGTTTCTCCTATACAGGAAGTCTGGGGTTTCCTCACTGTGGTTTCTCCTTCCTATACAGGAAGTCTGGGGTTTCCTCACTGTGGTTTCTCCTATACAGGAAGTCTGGGGTTTCCTCACTGCGGTTTCTCCTTCCTATACAGGAAGTCTGGGGTTTCCTCACTGTGGTTTCTCATTCCTATACAGGAAGTCTGGGGTTTCCTCACTGTGGTTTCTCATTCCTATACAGGAAGTCTGGGGTTTCCTCACTGTGGTTTCTCCTTCCTATACAGGAAGTCTGGGGTTTCCTCACTGTGGTTTCTCCTTCCTATACAGGAAGTCTGGGGTTTCCTCACTGTGGTTTCTCCTTCCTATACAGGACGTCTGGGGTTTCCTCACTGTGGTTTCTCCTATACAGGAAGTCTGGGGTCACACACGCGATAATGTAATCCGGAGATATCTTACCTTGTCATACTGGCACACCACCACATTCTCGGTATCAAACAGTTCTTGGTCCTCCTCGTCACTCACATCATCTTCACTATTCAGAGGCTCCTGAGAGAGAGTGAGGGACGGTTATTAATGTATCTATCCCTTCACTCTCAATCTGGTGTTTCCCCTATATTCATTTAGCCCCTCTACTACTACTAATAATAATTATTATTCATATTTTTTTTATTTATTATCATCATCAGCCGAGACGCACTTTTAAGTTAAGAGTGACAAGTTACATAGCTTCCTCAGATTCTCATCAGATCGTCCGAGAAACATCCCATGTACACTAGTATGTGGACTGCTCCTTGAACATCTCTTTCCAATATCATGGGCATTAATATGCAGTTGGTCCCCCCCTTTGTTGCTACAACAACCTCTAGTCTTCTGGGAAGGCTTTCCACTAGATGTTGGAACATTGCTGCAGGGACTTGTTCCATTCAGCCACGAAAGCATTAGTGAGGTTGGGAACTGATGTTGGGTGATTAGGCCTGGCTCACAGTCAGAGTTCCAATTCATCCCAAATGTGTTTGATGGGGTTGAGGTCAGGGCTGTGCAGGCCAGTCAAGTTCTTTCTGTATGCATCTCGCTTTGTGCACGGGGGCATTGCCATGCTGAAAGAGGAAAGGGCCTTCTCCAAACTGCTGGCACAACGTTGGAAGCACAGGATTGTCTAGAATGCAATTGTACGCTGTAGCGTTAAGGACTCAGTGGCCCGAACCATTAAAAACAGCCCCAGACCACTATTCCTCCTCCACTAAACTACAGTTGGCAACTATGCACTGGGGCAGGTAGTGTTCTCCTGGCATCCACCAAACCCAGATTCATCTTTTGGTACAGCCAGATGGTTTAACGTGATTCATCACTCCAGAGAACGTGTTTCCACTGCTCCAGAGTCCAATGGCGGTGAGCTTTACACCACTCCAGCCGACGCTTGGTATTGTGCATGTTGTTGTTAGGCTTGTCTACGGCTGTTCGGCCATGGAAACCCATTTCGAGAAGCTCCCGACAACAGTTATTGTGCTGACGTTGCCTCCAGAGGCCATTTGGAACTCGGTAGTGAATGTTGCAACCGAGAACAGACAATTTTTACGCGCTACACGCTTCAGAACTCCTGTTCTGTTGTGTGGCCTACCACTTCGTGGCTGAGCCGTTGTTACTCCTAGACGTTTCCACTTCACAATAACAGCCCTTACAGTTGACCAGGGCAGCTCTAGCAGAAATTTGACAAACTTGTTAGAAAGGTTGCATCCTATGACGGTGCCACGTTAAAAGTCACTGAGCTCTTCAGTAAGGCCATTCTACTGTCAATGTTGGTCTATGGAGATTGCATGGCTGTGTGTTCAATTTTATACACCGGTCACCAACGGGTGTGGCTGAAATAGCCAAATCCACTAATTTGAAGGGGTGTCCACATACTTTTGGACATGTAGTGTAACTAGCTTGTAATCTTGGAAGTGTAGCCAACCTTATTAATAGATGCATGTAATAATTGTTATGTAAAGCTAAACTACGCTAGCACAACTATTGTAAAGTGGCTGTTCCACTGGATGTCAGAAGGTGAATTCACCAATTTGTAAGTCGCTCTGGATAAGAGCGTCTGCTAAATGACTTAAATGTAAATGTAAATGTAAACTATTTGTCGGGATAATATAGACTTGGCTGGTGATGTCATGAGATCAAGTTCAAATTAAACTGTCCTCTATTTACAGATGAGGTTAAAAGATTCATACAAACATTCTACGGTAAAAGGTTTCAGAAATGTTGGCGTCTTTCTCTCGTCTCATTGAGAGTCCTACCCACCTCCTCCACCTGGCCGTCCTCGCCATCTTTTTCCTTTTCTTCATCTTCCTCCTCGTCATACTCTTCCTCCTCATCTTCGTCCTCTGAGGACGTGTCCCCCGCTCCGTCCACCTGCAGCATCATAGGAGGCTGCTGCTGTTGCTGTGGGACTCCTGGTGCAGCTCCGCCCTGGACCTGTTGTACTTGTTGGACCTGCTGCTGGATCTGCTGCTGTTGCTGTGGGCCTCCTGGTGCAGCTCCGCCCTGGACCTGTTGAACTTGTTGGACCTGCTGCTGGATCTGCTGCACCTGACCGGGCTGGCCTGTCATCTGCATTACCTGAAGAAAGGGATGGGTTGAGAAGGGTGGGTTAGTGAGAGATGGTTGAATGTGGGATGGGGTGCTCAGCAGAGTAATCATGATCGTCTGTATATAGCTATACTAAAGCATATTTTATCAAAATAAACACTGTATAGTACACCGTGTGTAGTGACTAGTGAGTAAGGTCTGACCTGTGCATTCTGCTGGACCTTGTTCCCAGTGAGGATGACCTGTTGAGGCTGGATGATGACTCCTGTCTGCTGGGGGAGGCCTCCCTGTAGAGGAGCCAGCACCTGGGGGAGGCCTCCCTGGAGAGGAGCCAGTACCTGAAGGGGAGGAGTACAGCAACATGGCATTACACCCCACACAGTAACGACCATTTGAATCCACCATTCAGTTTTCAATGGCACTTGTTAAATTGAAAACTGAATGAACCCCAACTCAGATCTACCACAGCTCTGACACAGGACCAAGGGTTCTGGATGTGGTTAGTGAGCAAGTGGCCTCAGAAAACATTATTAACTGCATGTTGTTGTTTAACTGTGAGTACCTGCACCAGGGGTCTAACTCCAGGGAGCCTACACCTGCACCAGGGGGTCGATACCTGCATCAGGGGGCCTATACCTGCACCAGAAGGACTATACCTGCATCAGGCCTATACCTGCACCAGGGGGTCTATACCTGCACCAAGGGGCCTATACCTGCACCAGGAGGACTATACCTGCACCAGGGGGCCTATACCTGCACCAAGGGGCCTATACCTGCACCAGGAGGACTATACCTGCACCAGGGGGTCTATACCTGCATCAGGAGGCCTATACCTGCACCAGGGGGTATATACCTGCACCAGGGGGTCTATACCTGCAATCAGGGGGCCTACACCTGCACCAGGGGGTCTATACCTGCACCAGGGGGTATATACCTGCACCAGGGGGCCTATACCTGCACCAGGGGGCCTATACCTGCACCAGGGGGCCTATACCTGCACCTGGAGGCCTATACCTGCACCAGGAGACCTATACCTAGACCAGGAGACCTATACCTAGACCAGGAGGCCTATACCTGCACCAGGAGGCCTATACCTGCACCAGGGGGTCTATACCTGCACCAGGAGACCTATACCTGCATCTGGAGGTCTAGCTCCAGGGAGCCTATACCTGTATCAGGAGGCCTCTAGCTGCATCTGCATCCGGAGACCTATACCTGCACCAGGGGGTCTAACTCCAGGGAGCCTCCACCTGCACCAGGAGGCCTCTACCTCAGGAGGCCTATACCTGCACCAGGGGGTCTATACCTGCATCAGGAGGCCTATACCTGCACCAGGGGGTCTATACCTGCACCAGGAGGTCTATACCTGCAATCAGGGGGCCTACACCTGCACCAGGGGGTCTATACCTGCACCAGGGGGTATATACCTGCACCTGGTGGCGTATACCTGCACCAGGGGGCCTATACCTGCACCAGGAGGCCTCTACCTCAGGAGGCCTATACCTGCACCAGGGGGTCTATACCTGCATCAGGAGGCCTATACCTGCACCAGGGGGTCTATACCTGCACCAGGAGGTCTATACCTGCACCAGGGGGTCTATACCTGCACCAGGGGGTCTATACCTGCACCAGGAGGTCTAGCCCCAGGGAGCCTATACCTGTATCAGGAGGCCTCTAGCTACATCTGCATCAGGAGACCTATACCTGCACCAGGAGGCCTTTTACACACACACACACACACACACACTGGGAGGACAGTGATAGGACCTACCTGTGTGATGGGGCGTACCTGCTGTATGACGGGGGCCTGCCCACCGCCAGGCTGCATCTGAGGAAGGACCTGCTGCTGAAGGACCATCTGCTGCTGAGGCTGGATAATGTACTGGGTCCCGTTAGCCGCACGCAGCACCTGGAGGATCTGACCTGGGGTCAGGGGCAGGGTAGAGGTGCCGTTTTAGAGCTATGAAGAGTATGTTCAGGATCTGACCCGAGATCAGAGGAGAGAGATGGAGACCAGAGCCCCCAAGACCCAGACCCAACCTCGTGAGACTAAACCGAAGACCCAGAGTAGCGAAACCATGACCAGATCAAGAACATTTTGAATGTTGAGAAACAAGTATATCGACAAGTCTGAAAAATTGTTTGTCATTCCTAAATGTTGTGGGGAGTATAAGTTGTACACACCGTCCACTGTTTTAAGATATATAGTCTGGGGCAAATTGCCGCCTGATGTGCATCACCCGGGAAGGACAGAAGAAATTCAGGGCAGAACAAAAAAACAAAACAAATTGGTATTTGGTGAGGTAATCTTTCTGCATTTTATAATCAATCAATATGTACTGTTGTAATATATTATCAAGACTGGAGCTGGTGGGATGTTAAACGCTATACCTTGGCTAGTGATGAGTTGTTGGTAGGGACTGATTCCTGTTGGTAAGGCCAAGGTTGCTGCTGTGGTTGCTGCATTCTAGAGGTCAGGCAGAGAAAACACATCACAAACAAGGCAAATAACAGGAGAGATGAGTACCCCTATTCACTCATGAACTCACACAAATAACAGGAGAGATGAGTACCCCTATTCACTCATGAACTCACACAAATAACAGGAGAGATGAGTACTCCTAGTCACTCATGAAGAAAGAAAGAAAGACAGACAGACAGACAGACAGACAGACAGACAGACAGACAGACAGACAGACAGACAGAGACAGACAGACAGACAGACAGACAGACAGACAGACAGACAGACAGACAGACAGACAGACAGACATACATACATACATACATACATACATACATACATACATAGTGGTTGTTTGAGATGGAGTCTCCTCAGATTTAAATGCCTGGAGAAGCTTGTAAAAATGTAACCTAGCAATTTGCTATAATAATCCTATATTCTGTGCAGAAGACAGGTGTCAGTTGAGAAGACAACACCAGATGGTGGGTGGGGGAGAGGTTGGAGAGGAAACTGGGAATAAACTAGAGACAACTTCCTATTTAGTCTGAAAAACACACCGTATAAGAGAGAGAGAGATAGAGAGACAGACACAGAGAGAAAGACACAGAGAGAGAAAGAGAGACACAGAGAGAGAAAGAGAGAGAGACACAGAGAGACACAGAGAGAGAAAGAGAGAGAGACACAGAGAGAGAAAGAGAGAGAGACACAGAGAGACACAGAGAGAGAAAGAGAGAGAGACACAGAGAGAAAGACACACAGAGAGAGAAAGAGAGAGAGACACAGAGACACAGAGACACAGAGAGAGAGAGACACGGAGAGAGAGAAAGAGAGAGAGACACAGAGACACACAGAGAGAGAAAGAGAGACACAGAGAGAGAAAGAGAGAGAGACACAGAGAGACACAGAGAGAGATAGAGAGACAGACACAGAGAGAAAGACACACAGAGAGAGAAAGAGAGAGAGACACAGAGACACAGAGAGAGAGAGACACGGAGAGAGAGAAAGAGACACAGAGAGACAGAGAGGAGGGGGGTAGAGAACTGACGAGTGCAAAGCTCTTCAAGGTTTATCTGCTCTGTAATCTAGTCTGAAATCCTTAGCTCTCAGTAAACTATTTCCTGCGTGGCCTCTCCTCCTCTCTCTCTTCCATCTGTCCTCCAGCTGGCCTGGTCAATCATGCTCAGGGCCAGCTCTCATGTTTACACTGTATGTGAGTGTGTGTGTGGACAGGGGTCAGTGTGTGTGTGTGTGTAGAGGGGGTCTGTGTGTCTCAGCTATTCTATAATCCATGGAAGTGAGTTCAAAGGGAATCCACTCATAACGGTGAGCCTCTCATCATTGACACATGCATTAGGTCAGCCGGTGAAAATCTATCTCCAGTGGTTTCATCGTGGATAACTTTACAGATGCCATTGAAATGTGACATCAATGAAAAACTGTCACTAGTAATGTCTTTATAATTGATTAATTGAATTAATTCTTCAAGGGTCCTATGGTGGGAAACTCTGGTCCTATACCTGTGGTCCAGCTACAGACAAACCCACTACTCCACTCACCATCCCGGTTGCACTCATATGCTGCAGAATTTTAGGATCCTGCACAATGACTTGCTGCTGGGGTGCTGTGGAGAGAAAGTATACAAATGTATTCAGTATTTATTACATTACATTGTCAGTAATTATACATTTATGATACAGTTCCTTATAAATACTGTGTGTGTGCGTGTGCGTGTGTGTGCGTGTGCGTGTGCGTGCGTGTGCGTGTGTGTGTGTAATAATCATGTTATAATATTACCACTGGTGACAGTAGGCCGGGTGGATTGCCAGCTCGTCACTGTGAATGAGAAAGGATTCTCTTTTCAATGCCTTCATTGTTCCATCATATAGTTTGCAGATACGATGGCCATGTTAAGTAGTTACTGAAATGGATTTTGAATTGGGCGTCCTGAAAGGACCGGTTGTACCTGGGTTAATGGACATAACATGTCATATTATACATTGTGAGTATGGGAAGTATTATAGAAGGTCCTATAAATTAGAGAGAGCGTGGACAGAGTTAGCCAGCAGGGCAGGGGCTAAGGTAGGTGGCTTTAAATGGGCTAAGGTAGGTGGCTTTAAATGGGCTAAGGTAGGTGGCTTTAAATGGGCTAAGGTAGATGGCTTTAAATGGGCTAAGGTAGGTGGCTTTAAATGGGCTAAGGTAGGTGGCTTTAAATGGGCTAAGGTAGGTGGCTTTAAATGGGCTAAGGTAGGTGGCTTTAAATGGGCTAAGGTAGGTGGCTTTAAATGGGCTAAGGTAGATGGCTTTAAATGGGCTAAGGTAGGTGGCTTTAAATGGGCTAAGGTAGGTGGCTTTAAATGGGCTAAGGTAGGTGGCTTTAAATGGGCTAAGGTAGGTGGCTTTAAATGGGCTAAGGTAGATGGCTTTAAATGGGCTAAGGTAGGTGGCTTTAAATGGGCTAAGGTAAGGTGGCTTTAAATGGGCTAAGGTAGGTGGCTTTAAATGGGATACGGTAGGTGGCTTTAAATGGGATACGGTAGGTGGCTTTAAATGGGATACGGTAGGTGGCTTTAAATGGGATACGGTAGGTGGCTTTAAATGGGCTAAGGAAAGGTGGCTTTAAATGGGCTAAGGTAGGTGGCTTTAAATGGGATACGGTAGGTGGCTTTAAATGGGATACGGTAGGAGGCTTTAAATGGGCTAAGGTAGGTGGCTTTAAATGGGCTAAGGTAGGTGGCTTTGAATGGGCTAAGGTAAGGTGGCTTTAAATGGGCTAAGGTAGGTGGCTTTAAATGGGCTAAGGTAGGTGGCTTTAAATGGGCTAAGGTAAGGTGGCTTTAAATGGGCTAAGGTAGGTGGCTTTAAATGGGATACGGTAGGTGGCTTTAAATGGGATACGGTAGGAGGCTTTAAATGGGCTAAGGTAAGGTGGCTTTAAATGGGCTAAGGTAGGTGGCTTTAAATGGGCTAAGGTAGGTGGCTTTAAATGGGCTAAGGTAGGTGGCTTTAAATGGGCTAAGGTAGGTGGCTTTAAATGGGCTAAGGTAGGTGGCTTTAAATGGGCTACGGTAGGTGGCTTTAAATGGGCTAAGGTAGGTGGCTTTAAATGGGCTAAGGTAGGTGGCTTTAAATGGGCTAAGGTAGGTGGCTTTAAATGGGCTAAGGTAGGTGGCTTTAAATGGGCTAAGGTAGATGGCTTTAAATGGGCTAAGGTAGGTGGCTTTAAATGGGCTAAGGTAGATGGCTTTAAATGGGCTAAGGTAGGTGGCTTTAAATGGGCTAAGGTAGGTGGCTTTAAATGGGCTAAGGTAAGGTGGCTTTAAATGGGCTAAGGTAGGTGGCTTTAAATGGGATACGGTAGGTGGCTTTAAATGGGATACGGTAGGTGGCTTTAAATGGGATACGGTAGGTGGCTTTAAATGGGATACGGTAGGTGGCTTTAAATGGGATACGGTAGGTGGCTTTAAATGGGCTAAGGAAAGGTGGCTTTAAATGGGCTAAGGTAGGTGGCTTTAAATGGGATACGGTAGGTGGCTTTAAATGGGATACGGTAGGAGGCTTTAAATGGGCTAAGGTAAGGTGGCTTTAAATGTGCTAAGGTAGGTGGCTTTAAATGGGCTACGGTAGGTGGCTTTAAATGGGCTAAGGTAGGTGGCTTTGAATGGGCTAAGGTAAGGTGGCTTTAAATGGGCTAAGGTAGGTGGCTTTAAATGGGCTAAGGTAAGGTGGCTTTAAATGGGCTAATGTAGGTGGCTTTAAATGGGATACGGTAGGTGGCTTTAAATGGGATACGGTAGGAGGCTTTAAATGGGCTAAGGTAAGGTGGCTTTAAATGGGCTAAGGTAGGTGGCTTTAAATGGGCTAAGGTAGGTGGCTTTAAATGGGCTAAGGTAGGTGGCTTTAAATGGGCTAAGGTAGGTGGCTTTAAATGGGCTAAGGTAGGTGGCTTTAAATGGGCTACGGTAGGTGGCTTTAAATGGGCTAAGGTAGGTGGCTTTAAATGGGCTAAGGTAGGTGGCTTTAAATGGGCTAAGGTAGGTGGCTTTAAATGGGCTAAGGTAGGTGGCTTTAAATGGGCTAAGGTAGGTGGCTTTAAATGGGCTAAGGTAGGTGGCTTTAAATGGGCTAAGGTAGGTGGCTTTAAATGGGATACGGTAGGTAGGTGGCTTTAAATGGGCTAAGGTAAGGTGGCTTTAAATGGGCTAAGGTAGGTGGCTTTAAATGGGCTAAGGTAGGTGGCTTTAAATGGGCTAAGGTAGGTGGCTTTAAATGGGATACGGTAGGTAGGTGGCTTTAAATGGGCTAAGGTAAGGTGGCTTTAAATGGGCTAAGGTAGGTGGCTTTAAATGGGCTAAGGTAGGTGGCTTTAAATGGGCTAAGGTAGGTGGCTTTAAATGGGCTAAGGTAGGTGGCTTTAAATGGGCTAAGGTAGGTGGCTTTAAATGGGCTAAGGTAGGTGGCTTTAAATGGGCTAAGGTAGGTGGCTTTAAATGGGATACGGTAGGTGGCTTTAAATGGGATACGGTAGGAGGCTTTAAATGGGCTAAGGTAGGTGGCTTTAAATGGGCTAAGGTAGGTGGCTTTAAATGGGCTAAGGTAGGTGGCTTTAAATGGGATACGGTAGGTGGCTTTAAATGGGATACGGTAGGAGGCTTTAAATGGGCTAAGGTAAGGTGGCTTTAAATGGGCTAAGGTAGGTGGCTTTAAATGGGCTAAGGTAGGTGGCTTTAAATGGGCTAAGGTAGGTGGCTTTGAATGGGCTAAGGTAAGGTGGCTTTAAATGGGCTAAGGTAGGTGGCTTTAAATGGGCTAAGGTAGGTGGCTTTAAATGGGCTAAGGTAAGGTGGCTTTAAATGGGCTAAGGTAGGTGGCTTTAAATGGGATACGGTAGGTGGCTTTAAATGGGATACGGTAGGAGGCTTTAAATGGGCTAAGGTAAGGTGGCTTTAAATGGGCTAAGGTAGGTGGCTTTAAATGGGCTAAGGTAGGTGGCTTTAAATGGGCTAAGGTAGGTGGCTTTAAATGGGCTAAGGTAGGTGGCTTTAAATGGGCTAAGGTAGGTGGCTTTAAATGGGCTACGGTAGGTGGCTTTGAATGGGCTAAGGTAGGTGGCTTTAAATGGGCTAAGGTAGGTGGCTTTAAATGGGCTAAGGTAGGTGGCTTTAAATGGGCTAAGGTAGGTGGCTTTAAATGGGCTAAGGTAGGTGGCTTTAAATGGGCTAAGGTAGGTGGCTTTAAATGGGCTAAGGTAGGTGGCTTTAAATGGGCTAAGGTAGGTGGCTTTAAATGGGATACGGTAGGTAGGTGGCTATAAATGGGCTAAGGTAAGGTGGCTTTAAATGGGCTAAGGTAGGTGGCTTTAAATGGGCTAAGGTAGGTGGCTTTAAATGGGCTAAGGTAGGTGGCTTTAAATGGGATACGGTAGGTAGGTGGCTTTAAATGGGCTAAGGTAAGGTGGCTTTAAATGGGCTAAGGTAGGTGGCTTTAAATGGGCTAAGGTAGGTGGCTTTAAATGGGCTAAGGTAGGTGGCTTTAAATGGGCTAAGGTAGGTGGCTTTAAATGGGCTAAGGTAGGTGGCTTTAAATGGGCTAAGGTAGGTGGCTTTAAATGGGATACGGTAGGTGGCTTTAAATGGGATACGGTAGGAGGCTTTAAATGGGCTAAGGTAGGTGGCTTTAAATGGGCTAAGGTAGGTGGCTTTAAATGGGATACGGTAGGTGGCTTTAAATGGGATAAGGTAGGTGGCTTTAAATGGGCTAAGGTAAGGTGGCTTTAAATGGGCTAAGGTAGGTGGCTTTAAATGGGCTAAGGTAGGTGGCTTTAAATGGGCTAAGGTAGGTGGCTTTAAATGGGCTAAGGTAGGTGGCTTTAAATGGGCTAAGGTAGGTGGCTTTAAATGGGCTAAGGTAGGTGGCTTTAAATGGGCTAAGGTAGGTGGCTTTAAATGGGCTAAGGTAGGTGGCTTTAAATGGGATACGGTAGGTGGCTTTAAATGGGCTAAGGTAAGGTGGCTTTAAATGGGCTAAGGTAGGTGGCTTTAAATGGGATACGGTAGGTGGCTTTAAATGGGCTAAGGTAAGGTGGCTTTAAATGGGCTAAGGTAGGTAGGTGGCTTTAAATGGGCAACGGTAGGTGGCTTTAAATGGGCTAAGGTAGGTAGGTGGCTTTAAATGGGCTAAGGTAGGTGGCTTTAAATGGGCTAAGGTAGGTGGCTTTAAATGGGCTAAGGTAGGTGGCTTTAAATGGGCTATGGTAGGAGGCTTTAAATGGGCTACGGTAGGTGGCTTTAAATGGGCTAAGGTATGGTGGCTTTAAATGGGCTAAGGTAGGTGGCTTTAAATGGGATAAGGTAGGTGGCTTTAAATGGGCTAAGGTAGGTAGGTGGCTTTAAATGGGCTACGGTAGGTGGCTTTAAATGGGCTAAGGTTTGTAGGTGGCTTTAAATGGGCTAAGGTAGGTGGCTTTAAATGGGATAAGGTAGGTGGCTTTAAATGGGCTACGGTAGGTGGCTTTAAATGGGCTAAGGTAGGTAAGTGGCTTTAAATGGGCTACGGTAGGTAGGTGGCTTTAAGTGGGCTACGGTAGGTAGGTGGCTTTAAATGGGCTACAGTAGGTGGCTTTAAATGGGCTAAGGTAGGTAGGTGGCTTTAAATGGGCTAAGGTAGGTAGGTGGCTTTAAATGGGCTAAGGTAGGTGGCTTTAAATGGGCTAAGGTAGGTGGCTTTAAATGGGCTAAGGTAGGTGGCTTTAAATGGGATACGGTAGGTGGCTTTAAATGGGCTAAGGTAAGGTGGCTTTAAATGGGCTAAGGTAGGTGGCTTTAAATGGGATACGGTAGGTGGCTTTAAATGGGCTAAGGTAAGGTGGCTTTAAATGGGCTAAGGTAGGTAGGTGGCTTTAAATGGGCAACGGTAGGTGGCTTTAAATGGGCTAAGGTAGGTAGGTGGCTTTAAATGGGCTAAGGTAGGTGGCTTTAAATGGGCTAAGGTAGGTGGCTTTAAATGGGCTAAGGTAGGTGGCTTTAAATGGGCTATGGTAGGAGGCTTTAAATGGGCTACGGTAGGTGGCTTTAAATGGGCTAAGGTATGGTGGCTTTAAATGGGCTAAGGTAGGTGGCTTTAAATGGGATAAGGTAGGTGGCTTTAAATGGGCTAAGGTAGGTAGGTGGCTTTAAATGGGCTACGGTAGGTGGCTTTAAATGGGCTAAGGTTTGTAGGTGGCTTTAAATGGGCTAAGGTAGGTGGCTTTAAATGGGATAAGGTAGGTGGCTTTAAATGGGCTAAGGTAGGTAGGTGGCTTTAAATGGGCTACGGTAGGTGGCTTTAAATGGGCTAAGGTAGGTAAGTGGCTTTAAATGGGCTACGGTAGGTAGGTGGCTTTAAGTGGGCTACGGTAGGTAGGTGGCTTTAAATGGGCTACAGTAGGTGGCTTTAAATGGGCTAAGGTAGGTAGGTGGCTTTAAATGGGCTAAGGTAGGTAGGTGGCTTTAAATGGGCTAAGGTAGGTAGGTGGCTTTAAATGGGCTAAGGTAGGTAGGTGGCTTTAAATGGGCTAAGGTAGGTGGCTTTAAATGGGCTACGGTAGGAGGCTTTAAATGGGCTACGGTAGGTGGCTTTAAATGGGCTATGGTAGGTGGCTTTAAATGGGCTAAGGTAGGTAGGTGGCTTTAAATGGGCTAAGGTAGGTAGGTGGCTTTAAATGGGCTAAGGTAGGTTGGTGGCTTTAAATGGGCTACGGTAGGTAGGTGGCTTTAAATGGGCTAAGGTAGGTGGCTTTAAATGGGCTAAGGTAGGTAGGTGGCTTTAAATGGGCTAAGGTAGGTAGGTGGCTTTAAATGGGCTAAGGTAGGTAGGTGGCTTTAAATGGGCTAAGGTAAGGTGGCTTTAAATGGGCTAAGGTAGGTGGCTTTAAATGGGCTAAGGTAGGTAGGTGGCTTTAAATGGGCTAAGGTAAGGTGGCTTTAAATGGGCTAAGGTAAGGTGGCTTTAAAGGGGTGTAGATAGGTGTTTCAGGGAACTGTGGGTTTTTGTATAGCGCTTTTCATGGCCCAATTGTCATACACAGGAGGTAGACCCAGTAGGGATAAAATCGGATAATTAGAGGTGTTAAAGGCTTCATCCGTACTATAACGGTGGACTTCGCTCGTCCGCCTGACACTCAACTCTAGCAGGCTTGTAACTGTGCATGCAAGTCGCACATGGCTAGTCGAACAACCATACTCTTCATTGAAACAATGCTGAAACATCAATCTATGGGTGAGTCCATTGAAATGAAAGAAAAATTATATTGTAAATTCCAGCAGGCGATGGGGTGATATAGAGCAGGTTAGTTCTGAAGGATTCGTGGCCATAGAAATTTACCTGGCTTAAAAGGTGAGCCACTTTTGTTTGAACGGTTATCCCGAGTTGAACTCAGAGTTGACCAAAGTTACCTCGCTAACTCCTCAAACCTGCTTGGTAAAATACCCCTCTGGACACAGATTAAGCCTAATCCTAGTATTAAAAGCATATTCAATTGAGAATCTCCATTAGACATTATATATTGTTTTGGCTAGGACCAGGCTTAATCTATGTCTGGGAAACCAGCCCATTATGGCTGCGTTTAGACAGGCAACCCAATTCTGATCTTTTTCCCACTAATATTTTCCCACTAGTCTTTTGAACAATCAGATCAGCTCTGAAAAAGATCTGATGTGATTGATCAAAATACAAATGAGTGAAAAATAAAATAATTGGACTGCCTGTCGAACACATCAAATGTAGTCTACCGGGAACAACAGAGGTGGTGTGTCAGGGCCGATGCCTGGGACTCACCTTGCTGCTGCGGGGGCAGGAGGACCTGCTGTGTCTGGGCTTGCTGGGTGGCCTGCTGGGCCTGTTGTGTCTGCTGCTGGGCTGCTGCCTGGAGGGCAGCCTGCTCCTCTGTGTTGAAGCCCTCCACTGCCTTGCTCTGCATTAGCTTGTTCTCCCACAGCTAAAGGAGAGGGGAGGAGAGGGAACTTTAAAATGGAGGGTAGACTGTGGACCACCATTTTGACATTTGTATTGTCTATTCTACTTTTTACAAAACTACAGGGACAGAGAGGTTATCAGTGGAAACTACATCGAACGGGAGCTAGAAAAGGGAAACCAACACTAGCGCAGACAAGAGAGAACGACGTTCTAGAATGGAATGTCACGAGAAGGAAGAGTTCTGTGTTCTGTACCGTTTTGAGTTCCATGAGGACCTGCTCGTCCACCCCCTCATCCAGGAAGAGCTCCCGGACCTCGTTGATAACATCTTCAATCACAGACCTGTACAGTTTAGGCTTGAGAAAACATACAGAGTACTGTTAGAAGGGCTCTAATGTATATTATAAACGGGGTAGTTTGAGCCCTGAATGGTATGACAGAAAATATCCACTATATACAGTGCATTTGGAAAGTATTCAGACCCTTTGACTTTTTCCACATATTTTATTCTAAAACCGATTAAATAAAAAATAAAAAAATATCTATCCACACACAATACCCTATGACAAAGTGAAAACAAGTTTAGATGTTTGTGCAGAAATATCTTATTTATATAAGTATTCACACCCTTTGCAATTGAGCTCAGGTGCATCCAATCAAGTTGTAGATGTTTCTACAACTTGATTGGAGTCCACCTCTGGTAAATTCAATTGATTGGACATGATTTGAAAAGGCACACACCTGTCTATATAAAGGTCCCACAGTTGACAGTGCATGTCAGAGCAAAAACCAAGCCATGAGGTCGAAGGAATAGTCCGTAGAGCTCAGAGACAGGATTGTGTAAGGGAACAAATCTGGGGAAGGAACCAAAACATTTCTGCAGCATTGAAGGTCCCCAAGAACACAGCGGCCGCCATCACTCTTAAATGGAAGAAGTTTGAAATCACCAAGACTCTTCCTAGAGCTGGCTGCCCAGCCAAACTGAGCAATCGGGGGAGAAAAGCCTTGGTTAAAGGTGACCAAGGACCCGATGGTCACTGACAGAGCTCCTGGAGATGGGAGAACCTTCCAGAAGGTCAACCATCTCTGCAGCCCTCTACCAATCAGGCCCTCATGGTAGAGTGACCAGACGGAAGCCACTCCTCAGTAAAAGGCACATGACAGCCCGCTCTGAGTTTGCAAAAAGGCACCTAAAGACTCTCAGACCATAAGAAACAAGATTCTCTGGTCTGATGAAACCAAGATTGAACTCTTTGGCCTGAATGCCAAGCGTCACATCTGGAGGAAACCTGGCAACATCCCTACTGTGAAGCATGGTGGTGGCAGCATCATGCTGTGGGGATGTTTTTCAGCTGCAGGGACTGGGAAACTAGTCAGCATCAAGGGAAAGATGAACAGAGCAAAGTACAGAGAGATCATTGATGAAAACCTGCTCCAGAGCGCTCAGGACCTCAGACTGGGGTGAAGGTTCATCTTCCAACAGGTCAAGACCCTAAGCACACAGCCAAGACAATGCAGGAGTGGCTTAGGGACAAGACTCTGAATGTTCTTGAGTGGCCCAGCCAGAGCCCGGACTTGAACCCAATCAGATATCTCTGGAGAGACCTGAAAATAGCTATGCAGCGACACTCCCCATCCAACCTGACAGAGCTGGAGAGTATCTACAAAGAATGGGAGAAACTCCCCAAATACAGGTGTGCCAAGCTTGTAGTGTCATACCCAAGAAGGCTTGAGGCTGGAATCACTGCCAAAGGTACTTCAACAATACTGAGTAAAGGGTCTGAATACTTGTGTAAATGGGATTTATTTATTTATTTTTACCTATTTTTGCTTTGTCATTACAGGGGTATTGTGTGTAAATTGATGAAGAAATACATTTATTTAATCCATTGCAGAATAATGCTGTAACGTAACAAAATGTGGAAAAGGGGAAGGGGTCTGAATACTTTCTGAATGCCCTGTTCACAAAAGTATGTGGATATCCCTTCAAATTAGTGGATTCAGCTATTTCATCCACAACCGTTGCTGACAGGTGTATAAAATCGAACACACAACCATGCAATCTCCATAGACAAATATTGACAGTAGAATGACCTTATTGAAGAGCTCAGTGACTTTCAATGTGGCACCGTTATAGGGTGCAACCTTTCCAACAAGTCAAATTTCTGCCCTGCTAGAGGTGCTACGGTCAACTGAAAGTGCTGTTTTTGTGAAGTGGAAACGTCTAGGAGCAACAACGGCTCAGCCACAAACTGGTAGGCCACACAAGCTCACAGAATGGGACCACTGAGTGCTGAAGCGTGTAAAAATTGTATGTCCTCGGTTGCAACACTCAATACCAAGTTCCAAAATTGCCTCTGGAAGCAATGTCAGCACAAGAACTGTTCATTGTGTGATGTAATTTTCACTGTTCTACTCACCTTGGTGACCCGTTTATAGCAGCAGTAAGGCACCTCGGGGGTTTGTGGTATATGGCCAATATACCACCGCTAATGGCTGCATCCAAGCACTCAAGAGTTGTGTCGTGCTTAAAACAGCCCTTAGCTGTGGTATATTGGCCATAATATACCATCAACGGCATATTATTGCCTAATGTAGCTGGGTGCTGCATTATTTAACGTTAACTGCATTATTGCTTAAGTATATTTATTTCACATGGTGACAACTGAAATGTACCACAGTAAAGAATGTTGGCTAACAAATTATCCAATATTTTTTTTTTTTTTAAATGTACATTTTGAGCTTGACTACCTTTGAACTTCAGTCGCACGTATTCAAACTGCATACCATAACATATTCAAAACTAACTTCATTCAGAAAGCCCAAAACTGCAACAGAATAAATGTGCCATTCTTAACTATGTTAAATCAGTTAGAAACGATTAAATTATGCAAGTAAAACATTTCAGCCCCCCAGTGACAGCAAAGAGAAACGTTTCAAAGTTATTTTCCTGCAATTCTGCACATTTAGCCAAGGGGAGCAGAGAAAATGTTGCCGTTCTAAAGCAAGTCTGCTGCATTTCAATACGTTTTACAATGGGGCAGAGAGATTTAGCTATTTTATAACTAATTTCATGCCATGGGGCAGAGATCAAATGTGCAGTTGTACAGCTTAATTTCCTGCAATTATACACATTTTTCCATATGATGGAGGCAAATGTTTGCAGTTTTGAATATGACAATTGATGATCAATGGGCTTACTACAAATGTAGATACCTGGACGCTAGACTAATTTTCCGATCTAATTTGGGATGATTGAGTGACTGCTGATGCACAACCAACATTTCAAAATTGCATCTTGTTTATTCTAACTCGACAGTAAATTGAGACCCTGACTGATTCATTTGGATTTTTTATTTGGCCGCCCGCCAGTTACCCATCCCTGAGACACCTAGATCTATTTAACACTGATGTTTCATGATAGCTAGGTGCTGCCAATGCCATGGCTAACAGATCACCGAAAGACCAGCCCGGAAACGTGCATACGGGAGCTTTCACACCATAAACACCACACATCAATCGTTTCGCAATCAATCTGCATTTATGGTATACTCAAACCGTAAACAACCGAAAGACACTGATCAGTTGTAGCTAGTTAAACTCAATCGGCCATGCACAAAATACACTAACATTTCAATCGACCATTATTGCCCCAAACTAAAATGGTCGCATGAACAGCGACAGAGGTCAGTGTCCTTATTCGTCGGTGTCCGTTGTGGTGGACCTCAGTCTCCCTCCCTACTATAAAAAGCTCTGGTGTTTATATGTAGCGCCGGTGACGTGGCGTCGAGAAGCGCCTTCCCATCCCGGGCAGTCTATATTAGAGAGCCAATATGGCGGTATAAAACCGAGCTGCGGAAAGGAGGAGGGTCACAACCGTAGAGAGGAGACATGGACGCGGTTTTTACCGAGCGGGGGTCAGCGACCATTGCCTGGTGCTCGGAGTCGCTATTCAAATGATGGATGTAAATTGAATTGCTGGTATCTAGATTGTGTTATTTTAGTGAGTTAATGTAATTTTAGAGATGGGGGCTGGGGGCCAGCGAAAGAAAAATGTTTAATAGGAAAGAGGACATTTGGCTTGGGGCGGCTTGCTGACGTTAGCAGCCTTGTTCGTGGGCTGAGGCATTGAACATGATTTGAAATGATCAAGCAATACTTTCTGGCTGAAGTTGAATTGTGATAAAATTGGAATTTAACATCCGCATTGGATGAGAAGGTGCTTCCAACTGTAACCTTTACGTCGAGGCAAACTATTAGCTCTCATTGAATTGGAGGAACAATACCCCAACGCAATTCTTACTCGTTAGGTATTACTTAGGTAACACTAGACCCATTTCTAAACTAGGAAACCCATTCCTCGAAACGCACCAGGTAATGTAGGCTGATGCATGATAGTTAGCTGGCAGCCAAGATTGCAAATCAGTCTACATTGCAAACAAAAGGCTCAAGTCACATTTTACTATTTAGCTAACTTTGTAGTTAATTTAACCAAAGACTTGTCTTCTGGCTTAGATTAGCAACGCCATTCACCAGCTGTATTCAGGAAAAATGCAGAGGAATCAAATGGTTTCGAAAAGGGGTTAAAATGGCCGATTGTTGTATTTATAGCTATCATTTTTATTAAGGAGAACCTCCAGTTTGCCAACAACACTCCCTAAGTCCCTTTTAATATGCTTCCACTCAAAATGCCAACCTTTTTTCTGGCAGCTAGCAGTTTGCCATCATCAGTTCTTACTGACTACCCTCTGACAATGATCCTTACCACTTGATTCGAGTTAGCCGAGCTCGCCATTACGCGTAGTGTAAAACCACACAAATCAAGCGAGGAATAGCAGCAAAAAAATAAATTAAAAACGATCTAAAACAACTGGGTACGACACTTAAAAATAGCCGGCATAACTTTTGTAAATAAAACACAGATTTTAACGGTCTTATTTACAAACACGGACTCTGCCTTCCCAGCCGTCCTTCACCCGCCGTTGTCCTCCTTTATATACCGAGCATGGAGCTGCGAGTGCGCGAGACATAGGGCAGGGTCAACCCGGTCATTACCGCGAGATTCCGCGGGAATATCGTCCGGGAGAAAACAAAGACGAGTTCAGCAGGACACAAGGTGTTGGAACGTTCAGATAGAAATGTATTATGTACAATCATTCAAATGCATTTCTGACAAAAAGAACAAGGACTCATGTGTATGGGATATATATTATTACATTGTGTACTGGAAATGGTATGATTGAGAATGCTCACAAAATCAAATTGCTTTGTTTTACAATTTCTGAATTGCTTTGACGTTGAACATGACGTCTGAGCCCAGCGGACATTACCACACATGTACACCCACGGTATAGACACTTTAACCCTGCCTACTTGTACATTCTATCATTCTACCAATGATATGGTAGAAGTTCACACTGTATATAAGTTAATTCGTGAGTGTTTTATTTCTCATGTGTTTAAACATTTTGTTATTTAACTCAGCATCGTTGGGAATGAGCTTGTAAATTATTTTCACCGTATTCGGTGCATGTAACAAATACCATTAGCACATGATACCATGCTGTGTTTCCATGTGTTGCTGCCATGCTATGTTGTCGTTTAGGTCTCTCTTTATGTAGTGTTGTGGTGTCTCTCTTGTCGTGATGTGTGTTTTGTTGTATTTTTTTATATTTATTATATATATATATTTGTGTTATTTTATTTTTTGAAATGTACCCCCTTTTCTCCCCAATTTCGTGGCATCCAATTGTTTAGTAGCTACTATCTTGTCTCAATCGCTACAACTCCCGTAGGGGCTCGGGAGAGACGAAGGTTGAAAGTCAATTATAAATTGTTCTTAACTTGCCTAGTTAAATAAATGTTTAAAAAACATTTGATTTACTCATTAAAAACATTTGTGTACCCTCTCCCTTCGTAACTGTGAATTCCTTTATTGTTAGTGTTCTATTTGTCACATGGAACCGCCCAAACTTTGCAAAGCACTTTGTCATTCAATACTGTTTGCAATCAAAGGTGATACATTAATGTAGATAATATTAATATATTATTCGGCTCTTCCTCTCAGATGTCATCCATTTCTTCCCCCAAGTGTTTTTTGCCAGTGACAGATTCAGGAGACACTTGGATGTAGTAACTTATTGCCACCACTAGAGGGTGATCACACACCAGGACAAACACACAGGATCATTTTCCAAACCGTATGAATACTCACGTCACAATCGATTATTGCAAGTTGAAAGGCATACGCTACGAGTTTTTTTGTCCCCAAAACTAAAAGCATCGTTTTTGGGACAAATCACTCGCTCAAAGCTAAATTATATATTTAGTATTGAATAATTTGGCCAATTGAGCAAGTTGAGGTGACTAAACAGCTGGGCACTAGATAGCAAGCAATCTGTCATGGTCAAAACATTTTGACTCAATTATTGCTAAAATGGAAGAGGTCTGGCCTTGATAAGGCTTTCTTGACATCTCAGTCAATGAGACAGGTCCTACAGCACTAGTTTTGTCACACCTGGAATACTGCCCAGTTGTGTGGTCATGTGCGGCAAAGAGGGACATACAGTACCAGACAACAGTTTGTACACACATAATTATTAAACGTTTTTTCTTCATTTTTCCTATTCTCTCCATTGTAAAATAATAGTGAAGACATCAACACTATGAAATAACACATACGGAATCAGGTAGTTTTTTTGATTCTTCAAAGTAGTCACCCTTTGCACACTCTTGGCATTCTCTCAACCAGCTTCACCTGGAATTCTTTCCCAACAGTCTTTAAGGAGTTCTCACATATGATGAACACTTGTTGGCTGCTTTTCTTTCACTCTGCAGTCCAACTCATCCCAAACCATCTCAATTGGGTTGAGGTCAGATGACTGTGGTGGCCAGATCATCTGATGCAGCACTCCGTCACTCTCCTTCTTTGTCAAATAGCCCTTACACAGCCTGGAGGTGTGTTAGGTCATTGTCCTGTTGAAAAACAAATTATGTAATCACTAAGCGCAAACCAGATGGGATGGATAATCGCTGAATAATACTGTGGTAGCCATGCTGGTTAAGTGTGCCTTGAATTCTAAATAAATCACAGAGAGTGTCACCAGCAAAGCACCCCCACACCATCACACCTCCTCCTCCATGCTTTATGGTGGGAACCACACACTCAGATATCATCCGTTCACCTACTCTGCGTCTCACAAAAACACGGTGGTTGGAACCAAAGGACAGATTTCCAACTGTCTAATGTCCATTGCTCCCGTTTCTTGGCCCAAGCAAGTCTCTTTTTCCTATTGGTGTCCATTAGTAGTGGTTTCTTTGCAGCAATTCGACCATGAAGACCTGAACAGTTGATGTTGCGATGCGTCTGTTACTTGAACTCTGTGAAGGATTTATTTGGGCTGCAATTTCTGAGGCTGGTAACTCTAATGAACTTATCCTCTGCAGCAGAGGTAACTCTGGGTCTTCCTTCCCTGTGGCGGACCTCATGAGAGCCAGTTTCATCATAGTGCTTGATGGTTTTTGCAATTTCACTTGAAGAAACTTTCAAAGTTCTTGAAATTTTCCTCGTTGACTGACCTTCATGTCTTAAATTAATGATGGACTGTTGTTTCACTTTGCTTATTTGAGCTTTTCTTGCCATAATATGGACTTGGTCTTTTACCAAATATGTCTATCTTCTGTATATCACCCCTGCCTTGTCACGACACAACTGATTGGCTCAAAGGCATTAAGAAGGAAAGATATTCCACAAATCAACCTTTAACACGTACCACCTGTTAATTGAAATGCACATCAGGTGACTACGTCATGAAGCTGACTGAGAGAGTGTGAAGAGCGGTCGTCAAGGCAAAACTTTTTTTATTGAACCTTTACTTAACTTGGCAAGTCAGTTAAAAACAAATTCGTATTTTACAATGACGGCCTACTCCAGCCAAATCCTCCCCTAAACCTGAGAACGCCTATGGGAAAGGGTGGCTACTTTGAAGAATCTCAAATATAACATATATTTTGGTTTTGTTTAACACTTTTTTGGTTACTACATGATTCCATATTTGTTATTTCATAGTTTTGATGTCTTCGCTATTTTTCTACAATGTAGAACATAGTAAAAAATAAAGAAAAACTCCACACTGCCCTTTCCAACCTGGACAAAAGGAACAGCTATGTGAGAATGCTATTCATTGACTACAGCTCATCATTCAACACCATAGTGCCCTCAAAGCTCATCACTAAGCTAAGGACTCTGGGACTAAACACCTCCCTCTGCAACTGGATCCTGGACTTCCTGATGGGCCGCCCCCAGGTGGTAAGGGTAGGTAACAACACATCCGCCACGCTGATCCTCAACACGGGGGCCCCTCAGGGGTGCGTGCTCAGTCCTCTCCTGTAGTCCCTGTTCAATCATGCCTGCATGGCCAGGCACGACTCCAACACCATCATTAAGTTTGCCGATGACACAACAGTGGTAGGCCTGATCACCGACCATGATGAGACAGCCTGTAGTGAGGAGGTCAGAGAACTGGCCATGTGGTGCCAGGACAACAACCTCTCGCTCAACCTGATCAAGACAAAGGAGATGACTGTGGACTACAAGAAAAGGAGGACCAAGCACTCCCCCATTCTCATCAACGGGGCTGTAGTGGAGCAGGTTGAGAGCTTCAAGTTCCTAAGTGATCCTCAAAAGGTTCCATAGCTGCACCATTGAGAGCATCCTGACTGGTTGCATCACTGCCTGCTATTGCAACTGCTCGGCCTCCAACCTCAGGCACTACAGAGGGTGTGCGTATGGCCCAGTACATCACTGGGGCCAAGCTGCCTGCTATCCAGGACCTTTATACCAGGCGGTGTCAGAGGAAGGCCCTAAAAATTGTCCAAGACTCCAGCCACCCTAGTCATAAACTGTTCTCTCTGCTACCAAGCAGTACCAGAACGCCAAGTCTAGGTCCAAGAGGATTCTAAATAGCTTCTACTCCCAAGCCATAAGACTCCTGAACATCTAATCAAATGGCTACCCAGATGCCCCCCCCCCCCCCTGACGCTGCTGCTATTCTCTGTTTATTATCTCTGCATTGTCACTATTACTCTACCTACATGTAAATATGACCTCTCTGTTTATTATCTATGCATTGTCACTATTACTCTACCTACATGTAAATATGACCTCAATTACCTAGACTAACCGGTTCCCCTCTTTACATTGACTCTGCACCGGTACCCCCTGTTTATAGACTCGCTATTGTTATTTTACAGCTGTTTAATGATTTGTTACTTTATTTAATTTTTTTGTGGAATTGTTCTTAAATCTGCATTGTTGGTTAAGAGCTTGTAAGTAAGCATTTCACTGTGAGGTAAACACTGTAAACCTGTTGTGTTCGGCGCATGTGACAAATAACATTTGATTTGAATTAATCATATAAGATGTGCAATTTTGGTGAAAATAGCTCAGTGATGAACACTTCAGGCAAGCTTTGTCTGTGGTGTCATTCAGACTATGTTAACAATACCCCTCCTCTCCCAGGGGGAAAATTCCCCGAAAGCATAAAGCCATGGAAGGAAGGTAGGGTGACAAAGAACCTTACTGCTACTTCCCATTGTCTCCATGGAAACGTGCCTCAATGGACATTCAGTGGGTATGGATGATGTGGACCACAGGACACAGAACTCACCCCCACATCAGTCAAGTTAACACACTCTACACATTCTTCTCTTCTACATTTGAACAGTTTCATTCCAAAACATTATTTCCATTTCCAGAAATGTTGGTAAATTAGCTTGGTGTGTTTTTCCGCTGTCTATTCATCGCAAGGGGTTGTTCAATGATAGACATGTATTTGTTTAGAATTTATAAATTGATGGTTTCATTTCAGAGAGACAAATAATCATGTTTTTTGTTTGCAAAATGCTGTATAGTCACTTCACTCTCAGAGAAATGAATGGTACAGCTTGGCTTTACACAGTCAAATGTAACAAATAACAAAACATTTGATAAAGAAATGTACAAATCATACATTTGTGACATCAATATATATTTTTTTTACTAATAATAATTCAATACATTAATATGAGATCTGTGTGTAAAGCATTTCTATTTTCCATGTTTGTCATTAAACAGAGCGACAACCAAATATCCCAGTAAAATATATAGGATACAAACATTCCATTCCAGCAACAAACAAAAAAATATATAGGATTTAGCAAAAAAACGTGTTCATACACATCTAAAATGTATGAATAAAAAATCTGAGTACAGTAATATTTGACACACACATGAAGGAGGCCATAAGCAATCATTTCTGGTATTAAAGCACAAATGTGAAATATTGGTGGATATAGCATTTTAGAAATCAACTCTTCAGTTGTTGCTGTGTAGGCTACCATGTATATATTTATTTAATCCGTTTCAGTGGAAAGGATACTTCATATTTGCGGATTTTTCTTTTCATTTCCTGTACATAAACTGACTATACCAAACATTAGGAACACCTTCTAATATTGAGTTGCAGTCCCCCAGTCTAAAGTCGGGGTATGGACTCTACAAGATGTCGAAAGTGTTCCACAGGGATGCCGGCCCACAGGGATGCCGGACCACAGGGATGCCGGCCCACAGGGATGCCGGACCATGTTGACTCCAATGCTTCCCACAGTTGTGTCAAGTTGGCTGGAAGTTCTTTGGTTGGTGGAACATTCTTGATACACACAGGAAACTGTTGAGGGGGAAAAACCCAGCAGCGAACCCCGTTCATAGGCACTTCAATCTTTTGTCTTGATCATTCACCCTCTAAACGGCACACATACACAATGCATGTCTCAATAGTCTCAAGGCTTAAAAATCCTGCGTAACCTGTCTCCTTCCCTTCATCTACAGTGATTGAAGTGGATTTAACAAGTGACATCGATAAGGGATCACAGCTTTCATGATCGGTGCTGTGCTGAGCTATGCTGAGTCGTATCTGAGCTATGCTGAGTGGTATCTGAGCTATACTGAGTCGTATCTGAGCTATGCTGAGTCGTATCTGAGCTATACTGAGTCGTATCTGAGTTATACTGAGTCGTATCTGAGCTATCCTGAGTCGTATCTGAGCTATACTGAGTCGTATCTGAGCTATACTCGTATCTGAGCTATACTGAGTCGTATCTGAGCTATACTGAGTCGTATCTGAGCTATGCTGAGTCGTATCTGAGCTATGCTGAGACGTATCTGAGCTATACTGAGTCGTATCTGAGCTATACTGAGTCGTATCTGAGCTATGCTGAGTCGTATCTGAGCTATACTGAGTGGTATCTGAGCTATACTGAGTCGTATCTGAGCTATACTGAGTCGTATCTGAGCTATACTGAGTCGTATCTGAGCTATGCTGAGACATATCTGAGCTATGCTGAGTCGTATCTGAGCTATACTGAGTCGTATCTGAGCTATACTGAGACGTATCTGAGCTATGCTGAGTCGTATCTGAGCTATACTGAGTTGTATCTGAGCTATGCTGAGTTGTATCTGAGCTATGCTGAGTGGTATCTGAGCTATGCTGAGTCGTATCTGAGCTATGCTGAGTGGTATCTGAGCTATACTGAGTCGTATCTGAGCTATACTGAGTCGTATCTGAGCTATACTGAGTCGTATCTGAGCTATGCTGAGACATATCTGAGCTATGCTGAGTCGTATCTGAGCTATACTGAGTCGTATCTGAGCTATACTGAGACGTATCTGAGCTATGCTGAGTCGTATCTGAGCTATACTGAGACGTATCTGAGCTATACTGAGTCGTATCTGAGCTATACTGAGTCGTATCTGAGCTATGCTGAGTTGTATCTGAGCTATGCTGAGTGGTATCTGAGCTATGCTGAGACATATCTGAGCTATGCTGAGTCGTATCTGAGCTATGCTGAGTCGTATCTGAGCTATGCTGAGTGGTATCTGAGCTATGCTGAGTCGTATCTGAGCTATGCTGAGTGGTATCTGAGCTATGCTGAGTGGTATCTGAGCTATGCTGAGTCGTATCTGAGCTATGCTGAGTCGTATCTGAGCTATGCTGAGACATATCTGAGCTATGCTGAGTCGTATCTGAGCTATGCTGAGTCGTATCTGAGCTATACTGAGTCGTATCTGAGCTATGCTGAGTCGTATCTGAGCTATGCTGAGTCGTATCTGAGCTATACTAAGTCGTATCTGAGCTATACTGAGACGTATCTGAGCAATGCTGAGTCGTGTCTGAGCTATACTGAGTCGTATATGAGCTATGCTGAGACGTATCTGAGCTATGCTGAGTCGTATCTGAGCTATACTGAGTCGTATCTGAGATATACTGAGTCGTATCTGAGCTATACTGAGACGTATCTGAGCTATGCTGAGTCGTATCTGAGCTATACTGAGTCGTATCTGAGCTATACTGAGTCGTATCTGAGCTATACTGAGTCGTATCTGAGCTATCCTGAGTCGTATCTGAGCTATGCTGAGTCGTATCTGAGCTATACTGAGTCGTATCTGAGCTATACTGAGTCGTATCTGAGCTATCCTGAGTCGTATCTGAGCTATGCTGAGTCGTATCTGAGCTGTACTGAGTCGTATCTGAGCTATGCTGAGACATAGCTGATCTATACTGAGTCGTATCTGAGCTATACTGAGTCGTATCTGAGCTATGCTGAGACGTATCTGAGCTATGCTGAGTCGTATCTGAGCTATGCTGAGACATATCTGAGCTATGCTGAGTCGTATCTGAGCTATGCTGAGTCGTATCTGAGCTATACTGAGACATATCTGAGCTATACTGAGTCGTATCTGAGCTATGCTGAGACATATCTGAGCTATGCTGAGTGGTATCTGAGCTATGCTGAGTCGTATCTGAGCTATGCTGAGTTGTATCTGAGCTATGCTGAGTCGTATCTGAGCTATGCTGAGTCGTATCTGAGCTATGCTGAGACATATCTGAGCTATGCTGAGTCGTATCTGAGCTATACTGAGTCGTATCTGAGCTATACTGAGTCGTATCTGAGCTATGCTGAGTCGTATCTGAGCTATGCTGAGACGTATCTGAGCTATGCTGAGACGTATCTGAGCTATGTTGAGACATATCTGAGCTATGCTGAGTCGTATCTGAGCTATACTGAGTCGTATCTGAGTTATACTGAGTCGTATCTGAGCTATGCTGAGACGTATCTGAGCTATGCTGAGACGTATCTGAGCTATGCTGAGACATATCTGAGCTATGCTGAGTCGTATCTGAGCTTTGCTGAGACATATCTGAGCTATGCTGAGTCGTATCTGAGCTATACTGAGTCGTATCTGAGCTATGCTGAGTTGTATCTGAGCTATACTGAGTCGTATCTGAGCTATACTGAGTCTTATCTGAGCTATACTGAGAAGTATCTGAGCTATGCTGAGTCGTATCTGAGCTATACTGAGTCGTATCTGAGCTATACTGAGTCGTATCTGAGCTATACTGAGTCGTATCTGAGCTATACTGAGACGTATCTGAGCTATGCTGAGTCGTATCTGAGCTATACTGAGTCGTATCTGAGCTATCCTGAGTCGTATCTGAGCTATGCTGAGTCGTATCTGAGCTATACTGAGTCGTATCTGAGCTATACTGAGTCGTATCTGAGCTATCCTGAGTCGTATCTGAGCTATGCTGAGTCGTATCTGAGCTGTACTGAGTCGTATCTGAGCTATGCTGAGACATAGCTGATCTATACTGAGTCGTATCTGAGCTATACTGAGTCGTATCTGAGCTATGCTGAGACATATCTGAGCTATACTGAGACATATCTGAGCTATGCTGAGTCGTATCTGAGCTATGCTGAGTCGTATCTGAGCTATGCTGAGACATATCTGAGCTATGCTGAGTGGTATCTGAGCTATGCTGAGTCGTATCTGAGCTATACTGAGTCGTATCTGAGCTATGCTGAGACATATCTGAGCTATGCTGAGTGGTATCTGAGCTATGCTGAGTCGTATCTGAGCTATGCTGAGTTGTATCTGAGCTATGCTGAGTCGTATCTGAGCTATGCTGAGTCGTATCTGAGCTATGCTGAGACATATCTGAGCTATGCTGAGTCGTATCTGAGCTATACTGAGTCGTATCTGAGCTATACTGAGTCGTATCTGAGCTATGCTGAGTCGTATCTGAGCTATGCTGAGACGTATCTGAGCTATGCTGAGACGTATCTGAGCTATGTTGAGACATATCTGAGCTATGCTGAGTCGTATCTGAGCTATACTGAGTCGTATCTGAGTTATACTGAGTCGTATCTGAGCTATGCTGAGACGTATCTGAGCTATGCTGAGACGTATCTGAGCTATGCTGAGACATATCTGAGCTATGCTGAGTCGTATCTGAGCTTTGCTGAGACATATCTGAGCTATGCTGAGTCGTATCTGAGCTATACTGAGTCGTATATGAGCTATGCTGAGAAGTATCTGAGCTATGCTGAGTCGTATCTGAGCTATACTGAGTCGTATCTGAGCTATACTGAGTCGTATCTGAGCTATACTGAGACGTATCTGAGCTATGCTGAGTCGTATCTGAGCTATACTGAGTCGTATCTGAGCTATCCTGAGTCGTATCTGAGCTATCCTGAGTCGTATCTGAGCTATCCTGAGTCGTATCTGAGCTATGCTGAGTCGTATCTGAGCTATGCTGAGTCGTATCTGAGCTGTACTGAGTCGTATCTGAGCTATGCTGAGACATAGCTGATCTATACTGAGTCGTATCTGAGCTATGCTGAGACATATCTGAGCTATACTGAGACATATCTGAGCTATGCTGAGTCGTATCTGAGCTATGCTGAGACATATCTGAGCTATGCTGAGTGGTATCTGAGCTATGCTGAGTCGTATCTGAGCTATGCTGAGACATATCTGAGCTATGCTGAGTTGTATCTGAGCTATGCTGAGTCGTATCTGAGCTATGCTGAGTGGTATCTGAGCTATGCTGAGTCGTATATGAGCTATGCTGAGTCGTATCTGAGCTATGCTGAGTCGTATCTGAGCTATGCTGAGTCGTATCTGAGCTATACTGAGACGTATCTGAGCTATACTGAGACGTATCTGGTATCGTATCTGGTCTCTCCTATCATTGCTATGCAGACGACACACAATTAATCTTCTCCTTTCCCCCTTCTGATGACCAGGTGGCGAATCGCATCTCTGCATGTCTGGCAGACATATCAGTGTGGATGACGGATCACCACCTCAAGCTGAACCTCGGCAAGACGGAGCTGCTCTTCCTCCCGGGGAAGGACTGCCCGTTCCATGATCTCGCCATCACAGTTGACAACTCCATTGTTTCCTCCTCTCAAAGTTCTAAGAACCTTGGCGTGATCCTGGACAACACCCTGTCGTTCTCAACTAACATCAAGGCGGTGGCCCGTTCCTGTAGGTTCATGCTCTACAACATCCGCAGAGTACGCCCCTGCCTCACACAGGAAGCGGCGCAGGTCCTAATCCAGGCACTTGTCATCTCACGTCTGGATTACTGCAACTCGCTGTTGGCTGGGCTCCCTGCCTGTGCCATTAAACCCCTACAACTCATCCAGAACGCCGCAGCCCGTCTGGTGTTCAACCTTCCCAAGTTCTCTCACGTCACCCCGCTCCTCCGCTCTCTCCACTGGCTTCCAGTTGAAGCTCGCATCCGCTACAAGACCATGGTGCTTGCCTACGGAGCTGTGAGGGGGAACGGCACCGCAGTACCTCCAGGCTCTGATCAGGCCCTACACCCAAACAAGGGCACTGCGTTCATCCACCTCTGGCCTGCTCGCCTCCCTACCACTGAGGAAGTACAGTTCCCGCTCAGCCCAGTCAAAACTGTTCGCTGCTCTGGCCCCCAATGGTGGAACAAACTCCCTCACGACGCCAGGACAGCGGAGTCAATCACCACCTTCCAGAGACACCTGAAACCCCACCTCTTCAAGGAATACCTAGGATAGGATAAAGCAATCCTTCTCACCCCCCCCCTTAAATGATTTAGATGCACTATTGTAAAGTGGCTGTTCCACTGATGTCAGAAGGTGAATTCACCAATTTGTAAGTCGCTCTGGATAAGAGCGTCTGCTAAATGACTTAAATGTAAATGTAAAATGTATCTGAGCTATGCTGAGTCGTATCTGAGCTATACTGAGTCGTATCTGAGCTATGCTGAGTCGTATCTGAGCTATGCTGAGTCGTATCTGAGCTATGCTGAGTCGTATCTGAGCTATGCTGAGTCGTATCTGAGCTATGCTGAGACATATCTGAGCTATACTGAGTCGTATCTGAGCTATACTGAGTCGTATCTGAGCTATGCTGAGTCGTATCTGAGCTATACTGAGACGTATCTGAGCTATGCTGAGTGGTATCTGAGCTATGCTGAGTGGTATCTGAGCTATACTGAGTGGTATCTGACTTAAATGTAAATGTAATGTAATGTATCTGAGCTATGCTGAGTGGTATCTGAGCTATGCTGAGTGGTATCTGAGCTATGCTGAGTGGTATCTGAGCTATGCTGAGTGGTATCTGACTTAAATGTAAATGTAATGTAATGTATCTGAGCTATGCTGAGTGGTATCTGAGCTATGCTGAGTTGTATCTGAGCTATGCTGAGTGGTATCTGACTTAAATGTAAATGTAATGTAATGTATCTGAGCTATGCTGAGTGGTATCTGAGCTATGCTGAGTGGTATCTGACTTAAATGTAAATGTAATGTAATGTATCTGAGCTATGCTGAGTGGTATCTGAGCTATGCTGAGTGGTATCTGAGCTATGCTGAGTTGTATCTGAGCTATGCTGAGTGGTATCTGAGCTATGCTGAGTGGTATCTGACTTAAATGTAAATGTAATGTAATGTATCTGAGCTATGCTGAGTGGTATCTGAGCTATGCTGAGTGGTATCTGAGCTATGCTGAGTGGTATCTGACTTAAATGTAAATGTAATGTAATGTATCTGAGCTATGCTGAGTGGTATCTGAGCTATGCTGAGTCGTATCTGAGCTATGCTGAGTGGTATCTGACTTAAATGTAAATGTAATGTAATGTATCTGAGCTATGCTGAGTGGTATCTGAGCTATGCTGAGTCGTATCTGAGCTATGCTGAGTTGTATCTGAGCTATGCTGAGTGGTATCTGAGCTATACTGAGTGGTATCTGAGCTATACTGAGTCGTATCTGAGCTATACTGAGACATATCTGAGCTATACTGAGTCGTATCTGAGCTATGCTGAGACATATCTGAGCTATGCTGAGTCGTATCTGAGCTATACTGAGTCGTATCTGAGCTATACTGAGTCGTATCTGAGCTATACTGAGACGTATCTGAGCTATGCTGCGTCGTATCTGAGCTATACTGAGACGTATCTGAGCTATGCTGAGTCGTATCTGAGCTATGCTGAGTCGTATCTGAGCTGTACTGAGTCGTATCTGAGCTATGCTGAGACGTATCTGAGCTATGCTGAGTGGTATCTGAGCTATACTGAGACATATCTGAGCTATACTGAGTCGTATCTGAGCTATGCTGAGTCGTATCTGAGCTATGCTGAGTCGTATCTGAGCTATACTGAGACGTATCTGAGCTATACTGAGTCGTATCTGAGCTATGCTGAGTCGTATCTGAGCTATACTGAGACGTATCTGAGCTATGCTGAGTGGTATCTGAGCTATACTGAGACATATCTGAGCTATACTGAGTCGTATCTGAGCTATGCTGAGTCGTATCTGAGCTATGCTGAGTCGTATCTGAGCTATACTGAGACGTATCTGAGCTATACTGAGTCGTATCTGAGCTATGCTGAGTCGTATCTGAGCTATACTGAGACATATCTGAGCTATGCTGAGTGGTATCTGAGCTATGCTGAGTTGTATCTGAGCTATGCTGAGTGGTATCTGACTTAAATGTAAATGTAATGTAATGTATCTGAGCTATGCTGAGTGGTATCTGAGCTATGCTGAGTGGTATCTGAGCTATGCTGAGTGGTATCTGAGCTATGCTGAGTGGTATCTGAGCTATGCTGAGTGGTATCTGAGCTATGCTGAGTGGTATCTGAGCTATGCTGAGTGGTATCTGAGCTATGCTGAGTGGTATCTGAGCTATGCTGAGTGGTATCTGACTTAAATGTAAATGTAATGTAATGTATCTGAGCTATGCTGAGTGGTATCTGAGCTATGCTGAGTGGTATCTGAGCTATGCTGAGTCGTATCTGAGCTATGCTGAGTGGTATCTGATCTATGCTGATTGGTATCTGACTTAAATGTAAATGTAATGTAATGTATCTGAGCTATGCTGAGTGGTATCTGAGCTATGCTGAGACGTATCTGAGCTATACTGAGACATATCTGAGCTATGCTGAGTGGTATCTGAGCTATGCTGAGTGGTATCTGAGCTATGCTGAGACGTATCTGAGCTATACTGAGACATATCTGAGCTATACTGAGACGTATCTGAGCTATCCTGAGACGTATCTGAGCTATGCTGAGACGTATCTGAGCTATGCTGAGTGGTATCTGAGCTATACTGAGTCGTATCTGAGCTATGCTGAGTGGTATCTGAGCTATACTGAGTCGTATCTGAGCTATACTGAGACGTATCTGAGCTATACTGAGTCGTATCTGAGCTATGCTGAGTCGTATCTGAGCTATGCTGAGTGGTATCTGAGCTATACTGAGTCGTATCTGAGCTATACTGAGACGTATCTGAGCTATACTGAGCTGGAAGGCAGTGGCTTGTGAGTAGCCTTTCCGGCAGTCAAATTACCTAGTCTCCTCAAGGGGTGGAATGTTATTCATATTTTTCTCAATTTCATCATTAATAAACATTATTTAAAAAAACCTGCCCAAAATCTGGTGTTTTTATATCAAACGGTTTTGTTATATTTCAGACTTCTGTGATAGTATATAGAAAGTGTAATATTGGGATGCAAACTCCAAATGTAATACATGTTAAATGTATATCTGACATGGTCCAGGTGTCTTCTTTTTTAAGCCCATATCCATGTGTGTGAGGTGTATACTTTTGTTTCACAGTAGATTCGTTTTAGACTTCCAGGAAACACTCTGTGTGAGCCAATGACAGGCACTGGCCTCAATAACCTATTGATCAATTTACTTAGTATGTGAAGAGTTCAAAGATAAGTTCAGTCAACTGAGCTTTCAAGTGTTTGCTTTTTTCCGTTGACATTTTAGTCATTTATTCTGGAGCGACTTGTGCAGTTTGTTCATTCATCTTAAGGTAGGTAGGTGGGACAAGCACATACCACAATCATCATCAACTGTTTTCGATGCACTTCTGTAACATGTGGGCTGATTAGGGTAGAGATCAATAACATGCTTATAACATGGTTAATACAACTTGATAACATGCTTATTAATACATGGTTCCTTTCGAGCACAAGAGTCGAGTTCAGGTCATCTTTTGCAACTTGTATTTTTCATTTATTGCGACTGGAAGACATTACATTCACAAACATTATTGTAGGTTTTTAGAAAAATGGAAAGGAGAAAAAAACAACATTGTTACATTTTTTTTGCCACAGTTATTGGACAGTATGATATTTACATGATTGAATAAATGGATGAATGGATGAAATAGTTTGAAATCAGTCTTTGGCAATATTATTGCACAACAAGGAAAGGATCAAACATGAATTTGAAAATCAATGAAACAGCCAGGTGTAGCTACGTTGTATTACATTGTCATCTAATAGATACATCGTTTTACATTTGACATCTCTATCTGATGGCAATCTGACACTTCTCAAATAGTCACCAACATGGCAGTATTGTAACGTATTGTCAGAGAAAACCAAAATGGCAGGTCTTGTGTGAGTCCAAAATGGCACCCCAACGGCACTTCTGACAAACGTAGTGTGCTAGATATGGCAATAGGTTGCCATTTGGGAGGCACACCTTATATTGAGCATGATTAAGTTTGGCAGGTTTTTAGTTAAAACATTTGTTTCTAATTCGAGGGCTTTTCAGGCAGTGAAGCCTTTTTCTTGTAATATTTTCCATGTCATGTAATAAGTCAGTCCTAGTTCCAGGTATGGTTGTATCTGTAAAGCAGAACATTCTAGGGCCATGAGTTCACTGTCCCTGTATGTCACTGCATGCGTCCCAAATTGCACCTGAGCCATATGGGCCCTGGTCAAAAGTAGTCCACTACACTGTGTGTACAAAACATTAAGAACACCTGCTCTCTCCATGATACAGACTGACCAGGTGAATCCAGGTGAAAGCTCTGATCACTTATTGGTGTCACTTGTTAAATCCACTTCAAATCAGTGTAGATGAAGGGGAGGAGGCAGGTTAAATAAGGATTGCTGAGCCTTGAGACATGGATTGTGTATGTGTGTCATTCAGAGGGTGAATGGGCAAGACAAAATATTTAATTGCCTTTGAATGGGGTATGGTAGTAGGTGCCAGTCACACCGTTTCTTGTCAAGAACTGTAACGCTGCTGGGTTTTTCACGCTCAACAGTTTCCCGTGTGTATCAAGAATGGTCCACCACCGAAAGGACATCCAGCCAACTTGACTCTACAACACATTGTCCTTGATATGCCAGGCAAGACTCTTCAACACATTGTCCTTGACATGTCAGGGCAGACTCTTCAACACATTGTCCTTGGCATGCCAGGGCAGACTCTTCAACACATTGTCCTTGACATGCCAGGGCAGACTCTTCAACACATTGTCCTTGACATGTCAGGGCAGACTCTTCAACACATTGTCCTTGACATGTCAGGGCAGACTCTTCAACACATTGTCCTTGACATGCCAGGGCAGACTCTTCAACACATTGTCCTTGACATGCCAGGGCAGACTCTTCAACACATTGTCCTTGGCATGCCAGGGCAGACTCTTCAACACATTCGTCACGATAACACAGAGGGCTTGACTTGTAACGCAAGAACACTCCAACATAGTCAGGAAAGGAAGTGGAGTTGGCAGCAAGGGACAGTAAGTGTGTGTCTGAAATGCCACCCGATTCCCTATATAGTGCACTAATTTTGACCAGGGCTCTCATCAAAAAAAGTGCACTATATATGGGGAATATAGAGCCATTTCAGCCACAACCAGGAAGCTTTTTCTTATTCATGCAAACATTGATAGAAGCACATTGAATTGTATAGATTGTCATTGTTCTCTATCACAGCTGACAGAATACTATGACAACGGAACTCAATGGAACTCAGAAAATTTGCTTGTCTGTCTCCCTGTCAAGCTGTCACAGTCACGCTCTGTCATTTCTCTAAATCACTACTGTAGTCACTCTCTGCCTTTCCTTTAAACCACTACTGTAGTCACTCTCTGCCTTTCCTCTAAACCACTATCGTAGTCACTCTCTGCCTTTCCTTTAAACCACTACTGTAGTCACTCTTTGTCATTCCTCGAAACAACTACTATAGTCACCCTCTGCCTTTCCTCTAAACCACTACTGTAGTCACTCTCTGCCATTCCTCTAAACCACTACTGTAGTCACTCTCTGCCTTTCCTCTAAACCACTACTGTAGTCACTCTCTGCCTTTCTTCTAAAACACTACCGTAGTCACTCTCTGCCTTTCCTCTAAACCACTACTGTAGTCACTCTCTGCCATTCCTCTAAAACACTACCGTAGTCACTCTCTGCCTTTCCTCTAAACCACTACCGTAGTCACGCTCTGTCATTCCTCTAAACCACTACTGTAGTCACTCTCTGCCTTTCCTCTAAACCACTACTGTAGTCACTCTCTGCCTTTCCTTTAAACCACTACTGTAGTCACTCTCTGCCTTTCCTTTAAACCACTACTGTAGTCACTCTCTGCCTTTCCTCTAAACCACTACCGTAGTCACTCTCTGCCTTTCTTCTAAAACACTACCTTAGTCACTCTCTGCATTTCCTCTAAACCACTACTGTAGTCACTCTCTGCCTTCTAAAACACTACCTTAGTCACTCTCTGCCTTTCATCTAAACCACTACCGTAGTCACTCTCTGTCTTTCCTCTAAACCACTACCGTAGTCACTCTCTGCCTTTCCTCTAAACCACTACTGTAGTCACTCTCTGCCATTCCTCTAAAACAAAACCGTAGTCACTCTCTGCCTTTCCTCTTAACCACTACTGTAGTCACTCTCTGCCTTTCCTCTAAACCACTACTCTAGTCACTCTCTGCCTTTCCTCTAAACCACTACCGTAGTCACTCTCTGCCTTTCTTCTAAAACACTACCTTAGTCACTCTCTGCCTTTCCTCTAAACCACTACCGTAGTCACTCTCTGCCTTTCTTCTAAAACACTACCTTAGTCACTCTCTGCATTTCCTCTAAACCACTACTGTAGTCACTCTCTGCCTTTCCTCTAAACCACTACAGTAGTCACGCTCTGTCATTCCTTTAAACCACTACTGTAGTCACTCTCTGCCTTTCCTCTAAACCACTACTGTAGTCACTCTCTGCCTTTCCTCTAAACCACTACCGTAGTCACTCTCTGCCTTTCCTCTAAACCACTACCGTAGTCACTCTCTGCCTTTCTTCTAAAACACTACTGTAGTCACTCTCTGCCTTTCTTCTAAAACACTACCTTAGTCACTCTCTGCCTTTCCTCTAAACCACTACCGTAGTCACTCTCTGCCTTTCCTCTAAACCACTACTGTAGTCACTCTCTGCCTTTCTTCTAAAACACTACCTTAGTCACTCTCTGCCTTTCCTCTAAACCACTACCGTAGTCACTCTCTGCCTTTCTTCTAAAACACTACCTTAGTCACTCTCTGCATTTCCTCTAAACCACTACTGTAGTCACTCTCTGCCTTTCCTCTAAACCACTACAGTAGTCACGCTCTGTCATTCCTTTAAACCACTACTGTAGTCACTCTCTGCCTTTCCTCTAAACCACTACTGTAGTCACTCTCTGCCTTTCCTCTAAACCACTACCGTAGTCACTCTCTGCCTTTCCTCTAAACCACAACTGTAGTCACTCTCTGCCTTTCCTCTAAACCACTACTATAGTCACTCTCTGCCTTTCCTTTAAACCACTACCGTAGTCACTCTCTGCCTTTCCTCTAAACCACTACTGTAGTCACTCTCTGCCTTTCCTCTAAACCACTGCCATAGTCACTCTCTGCCTTTCCTCTAAACCACTATCGTAGTCACTCTCTGCCTTTCCTCTAAACCACTACCGTAGTCACTCTCTGGCTTTCCTCTAAACCACTACTGTAGTCACTCTCTGCCTTTCCTTTAAACCACTACTGTAGTCACTCTCTGCCTTTCCTCTAAACCACTATCGTAGTCACTCTCTGCCTTTCCTCTAAACCACTACTGTAGTCACTCTCTGCCTTTCCTTTAAACCACTACTGTAGTCACTCTCTGCCTTTCCTCTAAACCACTACCGTAGTCACTCTCTGCCTTTCATTTAAACCACTACTGTAGTCACTCTCTGCCTTTCCTTTAAACCACTACTGTAGTCACTCTCTGCCTTTCTTCTAAAACACTACCTTAGTCACTCTCTGCCTTTCCTCTAAACCACTACCGTAGTCACTCTCTGCCTTTCCTCTAAACCACTACCGTAGTCACTCTCTGCCTTTCATATAAACCACTACTGTAGTCACTCTCTGCCTTTCATATAAACCACTACTGTAGTCACTCTCTGCCTTTCCTCTAAACCACTACCGTAGTCACTCTCTGCCTTTCATTTAAACCACTACTGTAGTCACTCTCTGCCTTTCCTTTAAACCACTACTGTAGTCACTCTCTGCCTTTCCTCTAAACCACTACCGTAGTCACTCTCTGCCTTTCATTTAAACCACTACTGTAGTCACTCTCTGCCTTTCCTTTAAACCACTACTGTAGTCACTCTCTGCCTTTCTTCTAAAACACTACCTTAGTCACTCTCTGCCTTTCCTCTAAACCACTACCGTAGTCACTCTCTGCCTTTCCTCTAAACCACTACCGTAGTCACTCTCTGCCTTTCATATAAACCACTACTGTAGTCACTCTCTGCCTTTCATATAAACCACTACTGTAGTCACTCTCTGCCTTTCCTCTAAACCACTATCGTAGTCACTCTCTGCCTTTCCTCTAAACCACTACCGTAGTCACTCTCTGGCTTTCCTCTAAACCACTACTGTAGTCACTCTCTGCCTTTCATATAAACCACTACTGTAGTCACTCTCTGCCTTTCATATAAACCACTACTGTAGTCACTCTCTGCCTTTCCTCTAAACCACTACCATAGTCACTCTCTGCCTTTCATTTAAACCACTACTGTAGTCACTCTCTGCCTTTCCTTTAAACCACTACTGTAGTCACTCTCTGCCTTTCCTCTAAACCACTACCGTAGTCACTCTCTGCCTTTCATTTAAACCACTACTGTAGTCACTCTCTGCCTTTCCTTTAAACCACTACTGTAGTCACTCTCTGCCTTTCTTCTAAAACACTACCTTAGTCACTCTCTGCCTTTCCTCTAAACCACTACCGTAGTCACTCTCTGCCTTTCCTCTAAACCACTACCGTAGTCACTCTCTGCCTTTCATATAAACCACTACTGTAGTCACTCTCTGCCTTTCATATAAACCACTACTGTAGTCACTCTCTGCCTTTCCTCTAAACCACTATCGTAGTCACTCTCTGCCTTTCCTCTAAACCACTACCGTAGTCACTCTCTGGCTTTCCTCTAAACCACTACTGTAGTCACTCTCTGCCTTTCCTTTAAACCACTACCGTAGTCACTCTCTGCCTTTCCTCTAAACCACTACCGTAGACACTCTCTGGCTTTCCTCTAAACCACTACTGTAGTCACTCTCTGCCTTTCCTTTAAACCACTACCGTAGTCACTCTCTGCCTTTCCTCTAAACCACTACCGTAGTCACTCTCTGGCTTTCCTCTAAACCACTACTGTAGTCACTCTCTGCCTTTCCTTTAAACCACTACCGTAGTCACTCTCTGCCTTTCCTCTAAACCACTACCGTAGTCACTCTCTGGCTTTCCTCTAAACCACTACCGTAGTCACTCTCTGCCTTTCCTTTAAACCACTACCGTAGTCACTCTCTGCCTTTCATTTAAACCACTACTGTAGTCACTCTCTGCCTTTCCTTTAAACCACTACTGTAGTCACTCTCTGCCTTTCCTCTAAACCACTACTGTAGTCACTCTCTGCCTTTCCTCTAAACCACTACTGTAGTCACTCTCTGCCTTTCATTTAAACCAGGATTTCCCAAACTCAGTCCTGTGGCCCTGGGTGCACGTTTCACTTTTTTTGTCCTAGCACTACACAGCTGATTCAAATAACCAACTCATCATCAAGCTGTATTTATTTGAATCAGCTGGGTAGCGCTACGGCAAAAACAAAACATGCACCCAGGGGGACCCCAGGACCCAGTTTAGGAAACCCTGCCCTAAACCACTACTGTAGCCAACTCTGGCTCTATCTGACTCTACACTGACTCTACTCTGGCTCTATCTGACTCTACTCTGGCTCTACTCTGACTCTACTCTGGCTCTATCTGGCTCTATCTGACTCTACTCTGACTCTACTCTGGCTCTATCTGACTCTACTCTGGCTCTATCTGACTCTACTCTGGCTCTACTCTGACTCTACTCTGGCTCTATCTGGCTCTATCTGACTCTACTCTGGCTCTACTCTGGCTCTATCTGACTCTACTCTGGCTCTATCTGACTCTACTCTGGCTCTACTCTGACTCTACTCTGGCTCTATCTGACTCTACTCTGGCTCTACTCTGACTCTACTCTGACTCTACTCTGGCTCTATCTGACTCTACTCTGGCTCTACTCTGACTCTACTCTGACTCTACTCTGACTCTATCTGATTCTACTCTGACACTCTCTGGACCTCTGACTCTACTCTGACTCTACTCTGACACTCTCTGGACCTCTCTGACTCTACTCTGACTCTACTCTGGCTCTACTCTGACTCTACTCTGCACATAACCTCAGTCCAAACCTTATTACCTCTGCTGGTTGTACCAGAAACATGTTCATTATCTCACTCCAATGTAAATATGTATGTATGTATGTATGTATGTATGTATGTATGTATGTATGTATGTATGTATGTATGTATGTATGTATGTACAGTATGTATGTATGTATGTATGTACAGTTTTGGGCAGCAGGTAGCCTAGTGGTTAGAGCTTTGAGTCAGTAATTGAAACGTTGCTGGATCAAATCCCCAAGCTGACAAGGTACATCTGTTGTTCTAGGCAGGCCCGTCATTGTAAATAAGAATTTGTTCTTAACTGAATTGCCTAGTTAAATAAAGGTAAAATGTAAATGTATGCATGTATATATGAACATACCAGAGCATGAACTGACTAAGGCTTTAATGTATTCTCATTATAGCTTACACTAATCATCTACGGCAGGGCTAAATGTACTGAATCACTCAAAACTTAAACAATTGGCAGGGTTTAAACATCGCTCATTATATAATACTTTTCCTTTGTACTGTCATTTTTCCAAAGTAAATAATCCATAAAACAGGCTCTATTGAGTCATACATTAATATATTGTATCTGACATAACTTTGAACAAACGGTTTGCCTATGCTAATCTGGTGTAGACTAGGGAGCCAATTAGAACAGTGGAACTTGTTCTGAACATTCTGACGAATTCTAAATTCCATGTTAAACAGTTCCTTATACTCCGTCAGTTTACACTGAGGTTTCTGCCAGGAGAAAACTCGGACCCAATGGTAACATATTCACAAAATGAGAAAATACTGTGATAAATAAAGAAATATGTGCTGTTCAATATGAAATCATGTCAATCAAAGACATCGGAACACAACGCCTTGAGAACAGGCACAATGTTAAAGGGTGTATGGTTGTTGGACAAACACTCACACACACACACTATTGATAACTTCTGAAAAACACTAGACCATTGACATATTTATATTTTAAGAGGCAGAAGACTAGAGGTTTTTCAATCTAGCCTTATACCTAACAGACATGGGTTTAAACGCTACAGTATTTGACATAATTTAAAATACTTGGGCTGTGCTTGATAGGGCTTGCCTCAATGGAACAAATAGAAAAGTCCCAAAGTACAAACCCCGCCCATCTGGCACTCAAGGTCATTCAAAGTATTTGAACGCTTTCAAATAGTATTTAAACCCAGGTCTGTTATACCTAAAGGCCAGAGTAGAAGGGCCTCATAATTGCAGAGTGATTTCCCCATAACATTTGTCCTTGAAGAAGATTTGTCTTTATAAATCTGCTCATCTGAAGAAATACAATTATCAATTTACACACAAAAAAAATCAAATTAAATTAAACAAAAATCAAGGGTATAAGAATTGTCTGCAAAAACTTAGTTTTCTCTTGTAGGATCTAAGTTTATATGAAAATAAGTCATGCTTCATGCTAAATACATTGTTTATATTACATGATCTTTGAATAAAAAATGATTTACTTTTGTATCTTATTTACAAGCACCCATGCAATATAACTGAGAAAGTCCTGCAGGTCAAATTGCTTCAATTAAGAAAGGAAAAATAAAATATTTTCTAACCTTTTTACAGTTGTCCAGACTGGACAAATTGCTTATACTTTTATGAGAGTAGGTAGAGGAAGAATGGGAAACATTTCAAACAGAGATAAAACGACAACAAATCCACAATTTATGTAAATAGTTTTGTGAGTCTGTTAAAGGATAGGCAGGTGTCGTAACATGGGGTATATTTAAACTGACATTCACTTTTTAATAGAAGATATATTCTGGAAGAGTTTGAGGGACATAGTCTAAGTGAAACTGTGTCTGAAATGGCACCCTATTCCCTATATAGTGCACTACTTTTGGCCAGAGCCCATGACGCTCTGGACAAGGTAGTGCACTATAAAGGGAATAGGGTGCCGTTTCAGATGCAGATGAGCAACAAGCACAAGATGGAGGAGATATATTGCCTCTGACCCGGCACTAAGTCGTCACCATGACAACAAAAATATTGTAAAAGTAAAGTTCTAATTATCCTTAAATATTAAAAAGTGCTCTTAAAGGAATCGTGCCCCGTTCTCCATGATGCCTTTACTATTGGTAATAGTAATAGCTGTAATGAATGTCAATTAAGTGCATGCATGATTTTCTAAGAGCGGATTTTTACAATTGTTTAGACATTTACGGTATTCTCCTGTCTCTTCTCTGAAGCTCTTCTGATGTAATACTATATTGCCATTGAGCAGATGCTTTTATCCAAAGCAACGTACAGTCGTGCATGAATACAATTTCTGCGGGTAGCCACGGGTATTGAATCCACAACCCTAGGTGGTGCAACAGCCATGCTCCACCAACTGAGCCATACGTGACCATATATGATGTTGCTATGCCTTTACATTTGTCTTTGTAAGCAGATTGGCTACATCAGGCAACCTGGTCGCTTGTCTTTGGCACAGTCTTACATGTTGTGCTCATGGGCGTAGGATGTGTGAGCAACAGGTTTTAACTGTTTTAAAACTGTAAGTAATATTGGCTCAACTTCCTTGCTTACATTACTGGACATTTGCTACAGATTCACAGACGTAACCTCTGACACTTACAGATTACACAAAACGGTCAGCTCGTCTCCTCAAACATGACATTTTCTACTATGTTTTTCCCTAATTAGTGACAAAACATATTTTTCTATGGCTTGCATCCCTTTACACAACATAAAAACATCAACAGAGACACATGAGAATCAATTACCCATCAGAGTTAGCATTGAAACATATAGGAAACGTATAGGAAACGTACAGGAAACATACAGGAAACATAGGAAACACATAGTAAACGTATAGGAAACGTATAGGAAACGTATAGGAAACGTATAGGAAATGTATAGGAAACGTATAGGAAATGTATAGGAAACGTATACGAAGCATATAGGAAACGTATAGGAAACATATAGGAAACGTATAGGAAAACATGGATTTCTAATATTGCCACAAATAAGTAGGATGCTCCTAATGCCCCTGGAGGAGAGAAAGAGAGCTCGAGAGAGATAGAGAGAGAGAGATAGATGAAGTAATGTCTATTGAGACTCATGCTTGAATAGAGTTCTATGTCTTGGCCCGTTGGTGGTTGATAGGTCAGTGTGGAGACCTGGTGTGTAGTCCTACTGAAGGACTCAGTGCTCAGGCCTGGCCATATACCCTTTCACACTATGGAAGCCAAAGTTGAGCTGAGCCAAGCCGAGATGTACTGGGGCTTCCTGGCCTGGTTACCCTCATCCACCATAGTTGCTGCTGGAACCATGCTGGAAAGGACAATCTGAAAATACATGTTCAGAGCCAGCACAGTATAGGCTTTAGTTTGGGTCAATAGTGGGAATCAGGCATCAGAGACACAACACACCACCAATGGTTAGAAGCAGCTGGTGTCCTTCCTATCTACTCTGACCAGAATATCTGCTGTCCTTTTCTGTTCATTTCACAACGTTTCTAAATGTTGAATCTCCACCATTTGTCAACACCCAGCAGGTGATTGCTAACACACCTTGCAACACACCTTGCAACACACCTTGCAACACACCTTGCAACACACCTTGCAACACACCTTGCAACACGCCTTGCAACACACCACACCAACCAGCTGCTTTCAGCCGTTGGTCTTTGTGGCGAGTCTCAGCTATTACTTTCTAGGCCATGGCGATATGTGTGTAGTCCAGGTGTGCTGGCCAGGTGTGTAGGCCAGGTGTACTGGCCAGGTGTGTAGGCCAGGTGTACAGGCCTGATGTGTAGGCCTCTCTATGGCCTGGCATTAGTTAGTTTCTGAGGGCCTCTTTCTGCTCCTTCTCTTTCTGAGCAGCCTTGGCTCGGTTTGTGATGTTGTTGAGGCACGCCCTGACTCCCGCCAGGTGGAGCAACGACCCAGCCGCCTCCTTCATCTCCTCATCATCGCTCTCCAACGGCGGCTTCTCTGCCGATGCTGCCGAACGGCGCTTCTTCAGCGGCAGTGTGTCACCCAGGGCCCGCAGGCGGTTTTTGGTCCAGGGCAGTCCCCGTCGCCGGGCATGCTGGGATAGGAAGGAGACGGAGGCAGAATCCAGTGGGATTTCTTTAGGTTCGGATTTGACCCCTCGGTGGACTCCCAACTCCACTGCAATGATTTCATCGTCTTCGTTGGACACGGAGGGCCCCTGGGAAGAACAGGGCATGCTGGGGGATTTGGCATTGCTGTAGTTGTGGTCTTCCTGGAGGTCGTCGCTGGGAGGGTGGGAGGGGTCACAGGGGGTCAGGTAGTCTCCTAGAGCTGACCTGGAGAAAGACACACAGGAGAGATAGGAAGGCTATAGTTACTCTTAATGTAAACAGACTACATTCTTGGTTAGTGTCTGCACTGAGATTGGAAGGTAGGGAGTTCAATTCCGGGCCGAGTCATACCTAAGACTGTACAAATTGGACCCGATGCGTCTCTGCTTGGCACTCAGAAATATTAAAGAGATACTGTAGATTGGGGGTAAGGCCCTGTGATAGACTAGCGTCCGGTCCAGGGGGTATACAGGTATACTATCTTAATTTGATCACTCTGTTGTTGCAGATATATTTCCTTTGTAGAGGAAAATCCGAAATGGTTGAGTACTCAGGGTTAAAAAGGCTTCTAAAGTTTGTATTTTCCACTTAAAAATGTTAGACTTCATTTGCCCTATCGAAAAAGGGGAGGAGCAGGAGTAGATGTGACAGATGGTTCAGGTCAGGGATCTGTGCAGACCAGTCAAGTTCTTCCACCCTGATCTCAACAAACCCTTTCTTTAGGGACCTCTCTTTGTGCATGGGGGCATTGGCATGCTGAAACAAGAAAGGTCCTTCCCCAAGCTGTTGCCACAAAGTTGGAAGCACAGAATTGTCTATAATGTCATTGTATGCTGTAGTGTTAATGATTTCCCAAAACTGGAACTAAGGGGCCTAGACCGAAATATGAAAAACAGCCCCATACCATTATTCCTCCTCCACCAAACTTTACAGCTGGCACTATGCATTGGGGCAGGTAGCGTTTTCTTGGCATCGACTGAACCCAAATTTATCCGTCAGACTGCCAGATGGTGAGGCATGAATCATCACTCCAGACAACACGACGTTTCCACTGCTCCAGAGTCCAATGGCGGTGAGCTTTACACCACTCCAGCCGACGCTTGGTATTGGACATGGTGATCTTAGGCTTGTGTGTGACTGCTTGACCATGGAAACCCATTTCATGAAGCTCCTGATGCACAGTTCTTGTGCTGATGTTACTTCCAGAGGCATAATGTTGCAACCAAGGACAGACATATTTTACACGCTTCAGCACTCGGTGGTCCCATTCTGTGAGCTTCTGTGGCCTACCACTTTGTAGCTGAGCCGTTGTTGCTCCTAGATCTTTCCATTTCACAATAACAGCACTTCCACTTCCAATGTTAGTCTATTGAGATTTTCGTATTTTTTTTGTATTTTTTTATTTGACCTTTATTTGACCTTTATTTTACTAGGCAAGTCAGTTAAGAACAAATTCTTATTTTCAATGACGGTCTAGGAACAGTGGGTTAACTGCCTGTTCAGGGGCAGAACGACAGATTTGTACCTTGTCAGCTCGGGGATTCGAACTTGCAACCTTACGCTCTAACCACTAGGCTACCCTGCCGCCCCAGATTGCATGACTGTGCTCAATTGTATACGCCTGTCAGCAACACGTGTGGCTGAAATAGCCAGACCCACAAATTTGAAGGGGTGTCCACATACTTTTGTATCTATAGTGTATTTCTGTATAGTTACTGTGTCATTACAATAGTACATTTGATATACCATAAAAGCTGATCAGAGCATCGCTTGATAAGTAAATTAAAGTACTCCCTCTGTCTAGTGGGGGAGGGGTGGGGGGAGTGTGTGTGTGTGTGTGTGTGTGTGTGTGTGTGTGTGTGTGTGTGTGTGTGTGTGTGTGTGTGTGTGTGTGTGTGTGTGTGTGTGTGTGTGTGTGTGTGTGTGTGTGTGTGAGAGTGTGTGAGTGTGTGTGTGAGAGTGTGTGTGTGTGTGTGTACTCCAGGTGCAGCCATACGTCATAATCCAACATTTGATCGACAGGCTCACTGACCTTATCGCAGTGGTCCTTCTGCCCACGGGGCTAATGGGTAGGGGTCGGATCACAGGAAACAGACAATGGCTCCTGACGCAGGCCCCATTTTGGATCACGCCTTGAGAAACTACAGACAGAGGAGGAGACACAAGGATTTACATAGAGACACACACCAACAAATACACGCCAACAGACACTAGTGTGCACAAGAAAACACACACACACAAGGATGCAAACATTTGAAAGATTCCTGTATGCATGGAACTCAAGGGTACAGAAACACCCTCCTTCTCCGCACACACACACACACACACACACACACACACACACACACACACACACACACACACACACACACACACACACACACACACACACACACACACACACACACACACACACACACACACACACACACACACACACACAAATACACATACATACATCTATACACAGAACACACACATACAACACAAAGTTGTTTAATAATTGTTAAGTTCCATAGTGCAACATGGTCGTAAACACATAGCAACACTGTTGTAAACACATAGCAACATTGTCGTAAACACATAGCAACATTGTCGTAAACACATAGCAACATTGTCGTAAATGGCTATGGTGTTGGATTGACTGGTCTGGGCTACTCCCCGAATTCACTGTAGGGAAATAATGAATAAGAAGCCAGAATCACAAGGTAGCCTATACACCTAAGAAAGACCTGGGATCAGTTTACTGATTATTCATTGGTTCTGTGAATGGTCCAGCAGAGCGGTATTGATGGGAGAGAAGAGGCTTATATAAGCGAGCAACTGTCCTAAATTAGTTAAGCCCGCTAGAGAATCATTAAATTAACAACGTCTGCTGGACGGCTCAATCCCATCCCATCAAATGGGAAGTCAGTTGTACAACTGAATGCCTTCAACTGAAATGTGTCTTCCGCATTTAACCCAACCCCTCTGAATCAGAGGAGCAGGGGAATGCCTTAATCGACATCTTTGACGCCCGTGGAACAGTGGGTTAACTGCCTTGCTTAGGGGCCCAACGCTCTAACCACTAGGCTAAATGCCGCCCAAAGGCTGAGGTTAGCAGAATCACAGGTCTCAGCATTGTGTTGATGTTAACGCACACAGGCTGTTGATATGGATTGTGCATGTGGGGAGGGGTTGGGGGGGGGGGGTTGTGTGTGTGGGGGGGGATTGTGTGTGAGGCAAGGGGGCAATTGTGTGTGTGGAGGGGGGTTGTGTGTGTGTGTGGGGGGGGGGGGGGGGTTGTGTGTGAGGGGAGGGGGGATTTTATAAAATATATATATATTTCACCTTTACTTAACCAGGTAAGCCAGTTGAGAACAAGTTCTCATTTACAACTGCGACCTGGCCAAGATAAAGCAAAGCAGTTCGACACAAACAACAACACAGAGTTACACATGGGATAAACAAAAGTACAGTCAAGAACACAATAGTAAAATCTATATGCAGTGTGTTCAAATGGAGTAAGTAGGTAAGGCAATAAATAGGCCTCAGTAGCGAAGTAATTACAATTTAGCAAATGTGCAGATGATGATGTGCAAGTAGAAATACTGGTGTGTAAAAGAGCAAAAATAGTCAATTAAAATGAGGATGAGGTAGGTAGTTGGTAATTGGATGGGCTATTTACAGATGAGCTGCAGCAATTGGTAAGCTGCTCAGATAGCTGATATTTAAAGTTAGTGAGGGAGATATAAGTCTCCAACTTCAGTGATTTTTACAATTCGTTCCAGTCATTGGCAGCAGAGAACTGGGAGGAAAGGCGGCCAAAGGGGGTGTTGGCTTTGGGGATGACCAGTGAGACATACCTGCTGGAGCGTGTGCTACGGGTGGGTGTTGTTATGGTGACCAGTGAGCTGAGATAAGGCAGAACTTTATCTAGCAAAGACTTATAGATGACCTGGTTGGCACTGTGATAGAATGCATCCTGTTTGCTGAGTAGTGTTGGAAGCTATTTTGTAAATGACATCGCTGAAGTCGCGGATCGGTGGGATAGTCAGTTTTACGAGGATATGTTTGGCAGCGTGAGTGAAGGAGAATTTGTTGAAAAATAGGAAGACGATTCTAGATTTAATTTCGGATTGGAGATGCTTAATATGAGTCTGGAAGGAGAGTTTACAGTCTAACCAGACACCTAGGTATTTGTAGTTGTCCACATATTCTAAGTCATCATTGATATATACAGAGAAAAGAGTCGGCCCAAGAATTGAACCCTGTGGTACCCCCATAGAGACTGCCAGAGGTCCGGACAACAGGCCCTCCGATTTTACACACACACAACTCTATCTGAGAAGTAGTTGGTGAACCAGGCAAGGCAGTAATTTGAGAAACCAAGGCTGTTGAGTCTGCTGATAAGAATACCGTGATTGACAGAGTCAAAAGCCTTGGCCAGATAGATGAAGACGGCTGCACAGTACTGTCTTTTATCAATGGCGAATATGATATCGTTTAGTACCAGGAGCGTGGCTAAGGTGCACCCGTGACCAGCTCAGAAATCGGATTGCACAGCGGAGAAGGTACGATGGGATTCGAAATGGTCAGTGATCTGTTTGTTAACTTGGCTTTCAAAGACTTTAGAAAGGCAGGGTAGAATAGATATAGGTCTGTAATATTGTGGGTCTAGGGTGTCATCCCCCTTTGAAGAGGGGGATGACCGCGGCAGCTTTCCAATCTTTAGGAATCTCGGACGATATGAAAGAGAGGTTGAACAGACTAGTAATAAGGATTGTGTGTGTGGAGGGGAGGATTGTGTGTTGGGAGGGGGATTGTGTGTGGGAAGGGGGAATTGTGTGTGAAGGGGGTTTGAATGTGTGGGGGTGGATTGTGTGTGTTTGGAGGGGGGATTGTGCGTGGGGAGGGGGATGTGTATGTGGGGGGCTTGTGTGTGGGGAGGAGGATGTGTATGTGGGGGGCTTGTGTGTGGGGAGGGGGATTGTGTTTGGGGAGGGGGGATTGCGTGTTTGAGGGGGATTGTGTGTGGGGGGGAATGTGTGTGGTGAGGGGGATATCGTTTGTGGGGAGGGGGGAATTGTGTGTGTGGGAGGTGGGATTGTGTGTGTGTGTGGGGAGGGAATTGTCATGTGTATGGAGGGGTGATTGTGCATGTGTGGGGAGGCGGGGATTGTGTGTGTGTGTGGAGAGGGATTGTGTGTGTGTGGGGAGGAGGGATTGTGTGTGTGTGGAGAGGAGGGATTGTGTGTGTGTGGGGAGGGGAATTGTGTGCGTGTGTGGAGGGGGGATTGTGCGTTTGTGGAGAGGGGGGGGATTGTGCGTGTGTGTGTTTCTATGTATGGCTAGGACAATGTTCTGTTATGCTCTGTCTCAGGCAGATTGCCCAAGAGTGACTTTTGGACATCTACGCACTTCGGGAAATGTATTCAAAACAGGCCACTAGGGGCAACAGTGAGCACTATTACCATCAAGTAGGCTTCAGTTTTGTAAAGGGTGTTGTGGAAGGTAGTGGTGGATTGCTGAATCCCATGACACGGATTCAGAAGGTTGTTCAATCCCAATGGTGGACGCTTAAAAAAATGTTTTACCCTATTCAAAACCTTAACCCTTACCCTCAACATCCGGAATGAGTGTATAAACTTCATGTTTTAACCCTATCCAAAACCTTAACCCTTATTCTTCTAAATTTGACATTTGGAGAACCAGAACTACGCTGAGCAGGAGTCAGCCCAGGGTGTCAAAAACACTTTGAATTTTGACATTTGGAGAAACATCAAATTCTACAGTGAGACTGCAAGAGCTTGTTGTCTGCATAACTTACTTAGAGACAATTTTACAGAAATAAATAGAGTAAGAGACAGATATTTAGAGAGGATAGAGTTAGAGATATTTAGAATGAGAGGATAGAGGGACAGAGATATTTAGAAAGAGGGGATAGAAAGAAAGATATATTTAGAAAGAGGGGATAGAAAGAAAGAGAAATTTAGAAAGAGAGGATAGAGAAAGAGATATTTAGAAAGAGAGGATAGAGAGAGATATTGTAAGGGATTTCTTCCATTGACGGAGAGGCGGACCAAAGAGCAGCGTGGTTACTTTGATTCATGTTTTAATAAATCACTTAACATGAAGAAACTTACAAAAACAAGAAATGTGAAAACCCCAAACCGTCCTATCTGGTGCCACAAACACAAAGACAGGAACAATCACCCACAAACACACAGTGAAACCCAGGCTACCTAAGTATGATTCTCAATCAGAGACAACTAATGACACCTGCCTCTGATTGAGAACCATACTAGGCCGAAACATAGAAATACCCAAAATATAGAACAAACAAACATAGACTGCCCACCCAACTTACGCCTTGACCATACTAAATAAAGACAAAACAAAGGAAATAAAGGTCAGAACGTGACAGATATTTAGAAAGAGAGGATAGAGAGACACAGCAATTTAGAAAGTGAGGATAGAGAGACAGCTATATTTAGAAAGAGAGGATAGAGAGACAGAGATATTTAGAAAGAGAGGATAGAGAGAAAGAGCAATTTAGAAATAGAGGATAGAGAGAAAGATATTTAGAAAGAAAGGATCATCATTGACGCTCCAGGTATTTGAGCCTGGCTGCTGAGCTCAATTAATCTCACAGTTACTTGATGCTGGCTGATCAGCTCAGCTCATCCCCTGCTCTCCAGTTATTTGAGGCTGGCAGCTCAGCTCAGCTCATCCCCTGCTCTCCAGTTATTTGAGGCTGGCAGCTCAGCTCAGCTCATCCCCTGCTCTCCAGTTATTTGAGGCTGGCAGCTCAGCTCAGCTCATCCCCTGCTCTCCAGTTATTTGAGGCTGGCAGCTCAGCTCAGCTCATCCCCTGCTCTCCAGTTTTTTGAGGCTGGCAGCTCAGCTCATCCCCTGCTCTCCAGTTATTTGAGGCTGGCAGCTCAGCTCATCCCCTGCTCTCCAGTTATTTGAGGCTGGCAGCTCAGCTCATCCCCTGCTCTCCAGTTATTTGAGACTTGCAGCTCAGCTCATCACAGAGGCTCCGGTTACGCTCCAGCTCATCACAGAGGCTCCGGTTACGCTGCAGCTCATCACAGAGGCTCCGGTTACGCTGCAGCTCATCACAGAGGCTCCCCCATGTATTTTCTTGTAAATCTGTACCTATACACAGTGCATTCAGAGAGTATTCAGACCGCTTGACTTTTTCCACATTTTTTATGTTACAAAATTTATTAAATAGTTTCCCCCCCTCATCACATTACACACAATACCATGTAATGACAAAGAAATAACAGGTTTTTAGAAATATTTGCAAATGTATAAAAAATGTAATATGGAAATAGCACATTTGCATAAGTATTCAGACCATTTACTCAGTACTTTGTTGGATAACCTTTGGCAGCGATTACAGCCTCGAGTTTTCTTGGTTATGAAGCTACAAGCTTGGCACACCTGTATTTGGGGCGTTTCTCCCATTCTTTTTTAAATGATCAATTTTAGAATAAACCTGTAAAGTAACAAACGTGAAGGTGTCTGAAAACCATCCTGGACTTCTGTACCAGGTGATGTCAGAGGAAGGCCCTAAAAATAGTCAAAGACTCCAGTCACCAATAGTTATTGACTGTTATCTCTGCTACCGCACAGCAAGCTGTACCGGAGCATCAAGTCTAGGTCCAAAAGGCTTCTTAACAGCTTCTACCACCAAGCCATAAGACTCCTGAACAGCTAATCAAATGGCCACCCAGACTATTTGTATTGTGCTGCAATTAGCTGTTAGTTGGTTGTAATTTTGGGTGGAGCAGACATTGCCATATATTTTAGTTAGCTGCATGTGTGACATATATCCTAACTAGGTCTAGTGGAGTTAATTCACAAAGATTATAACTTTTTTTTAATTTATCAAAAAGTATGTTTTTTTAATCAATAACTATATTTGAGAATAACAACAATATTTGTTATATTATTTGTTCTGTCTTTTCTGGTGGATTAAACTGAAACAGCATCCAACTTTCTAAGGCTTGTTTTAAAAATAGCTATATTTTAGAGGTGATTTCATGATCAAATAACCGAAAGTGAGAAGTTGTCATTTGAATAAAGGGTAAAAAGCTGTTCTTGAACATGGTGTGAGACCTTCTTACTAATCTGCTTGAGAACCAGTTTGGATATAAGTGTAACTTTTATATGATAGACCTCTAACTAAAGGCGTCCAATGCTTTAATATTTAACATTTTTTTGCTCTCCGAACTCATTTTTTTTTTTTTTGCTCATGAAATTTAAAAAACAGAGTGTAGGCAAGATCATAAGCAAATGGGTAAACTGGGATATGACTCAAGAGTTAATCAAGATGATTTTTCCACAAATAGACAGGTATTTTCCTTTCCATGGTAGCAAGATCTTATTTATTTTGCTAACTTTCTATTAACATGTATTGTAATGAGATGATTTCGTTCTTTCTGGATATGTATACCGAGTGTGTCCACACCCATTTAATTGGTACAACAAGGTAATGCAAAAGTTGTATTTTTTAGTTATCCAATACATAATATAGTACACTTATTACAATTTGGTTGTAATCCAGAGAGGTTAGGAAAAGTATCTAGATCCACTATGAGGCTGTGTGGGGATTCAAATTGTGGATTTAAAAGAAAACATGAATCATCATCATACCTTTGTTATTAAGCCCTGAATTTCTAACCCTATGATATTGTTGTTGGATCTGATTTTAATAGCTAACATTTCGATGGCCATAGTAAATAGATATGCCAATAGTGGACAACCTTGTTTTACTCCTCTTGACAGTTTAAAACTTTCTGAGATGAGAGCCATTATTTACTATTTTTCACAATGGGTTACTATACATAACTTAAACCGATTTTTATAAGAGATTCTCCAAAATTGAAATATTCCAGGCATTTATATATACATTCCAGTCATACTTAATCAAAAGCCTTTTCAAAGTTAGCTATGAATAGCAAGCCTGGTTTCCCAGATTTTTCATAGTGTTCTATTGTTTCCAGTACTTGTCTTATATTATCTCCAATTTATCATCCATGTAAAAAAAACGTGTCTGATTAGGATGAATAATATCCGAAAATACCTTTTAAATTCTATGCTCTAGGCTTTTTGCTGGAATTTATTTACACGTAAGAGATGGAATTTACACGTAAAAAAAAAAAATACTACATAGTTTCCTAGGAACGCGAAGCGAGGCGGCAATCTCTGTCAGCGCCGGAAGTACTGGGTCTCGACCCTGGGTCTCAAACCCGCCCTGTACAACTGGGTACTGGACTTCCTGACGGCCGCTCCTAGGTGGTGAGGGTAGGTATAACAACATCTCCACCCCGCTGATCCTCAACACTGGGGCCCCACAAGGGTGCGTTCTGAGCCCTCTCCTGTACTCCCTGTTCACCCACGACTGCGTGGCCATGCACGCCTTCAACTCAATCATCAAGTTTGCGGACGACACTACAGTGGTAGGCTTGATTACCAACAACCACGAGTTGCCTACAGGGAGGAGGTGAGGGCCCTCGGAGTGTGGTGTCAGGTAAATAACCTCACACTCAACGTCAACAAAACAAAGGAGATGATCGTGGACTTCAGGAAACAGCAGAGGGAGCACCACCCTATCCACATCGATGGGACAGTAGTGGAGAGGATAGTAAGTTTTAAGTCCCTCAGCGTACACATCACGGACAAACTGAATTGGTCCACCCACACAGACAGCGTCGTGAAGAAGGTGTAGCAGCACCTTTTCAACCTCAGGAGGCTGAAGAAATTCGGCTTGTCACAAAAAGCACTCACAAACTTCTACAGATGCACAATCGAGAGCATCCTGTCGGGCTGTATCACCGCCTGGTACGGCAACTGCTCCGCCCACATCCGTAAGGCTCTCCAGAGGGTAGTGAGGTCAGCACAACGCATCACCGGGGGCAAATTACCTGCCCTCCAGGACACCTACACGACCCGATGTCACAGGAAGGCCATAAAGATGATCAAGGACAACAAACACCCGAGCCACTGCCTGTTCACCCCGCTATCATCCAGAAGGCGAGGTCAGTACAGGTGCATCAAAGCAGGTACCGAGAGACTGAAAAACAGCTTCTATCTCAAGGCCATCCGACTGTTAAACAGCCACCACTAACATTGAGTGGCTGCTGCCAACAGACTGACTCAACTCCAGCCACTTTAATAATGGGAATTGATGGAAATTGATGTAAAATATATCACTAGCCACTTTAAACAATGCTACTTAATATGTTTACATACCCTACATTACTCATCTCATCTGTATATGTATATACTGTACTCTATATCATCTACTGCATCTTTATGTAATACATGTATCACTAGCCACTTTAAACTATGCCACTTTGTTTACATACCCTACATTACTCATCTCATATGTATATACTGTACTCGATACCATCTACTGCATCTTGCCTATGCCGTTCTGTGCCATCACTCATTCATATATATTTATGTACATATTCTTTATCCCTTTACACTTGTGTGTACAAGGTAGTAGTTTTGGAATTGTTAGGTTAGATTGATTACTCGTTGGTTATTGCTGCATTGTCGGAACTAGAAGCACAAGCATTTCGCTACACTCGCATTAACATCTGCTAACCATGTGTATGTGACAAATACATTTTGATTTGATTTGATTTGAAGCTGGCTGCTCAGCTGATCACAGAATCTCCAGTTCAGTAAAACAGCTGTCATCCACATCTCTCTCTGGATCGCCGGGGTCAGTGTGCTTTTCAGAAATTACTATGTTTACATGCACACTAATAACTCGATAAAAAAAAACTAATTATGGCAGAACGCCAAGTATGGGGTTAGTCATGTAAACAACTCTGCTTATCTTAATCAGCGGTAAGATCATAATCAAAGTAAGCATACGCTGAATAAAACACCTGGTTTTCTGAGTAATCTTTGAAATTAGATGTAAATTCCTTAATCAGAATTACAGCGGTGTATTTGATCTGCACATGTGCTAGCATGAGCAGCACGAGTGTCCTTCTTTTTACGCGAGTGAAGTGAGTTCGGAAAAACTCAAAGTATTCATCTTAGAAATAGTTTTAGGCTTCGCACAAATATCATCGTCGCTGTGGTAGAATGTTCATTTCGATTGCTGATTTTCAGCATTCATAAGTCTCATCAGGGGGCCTGATATCAGATTTGTCCATGTAAACAGGATTAGAAGGACAATTGTAGCTCTTGAAATGCATGTAAACATTTAAATGTAACTTTTATATTAGTCTGGCTATTCACAATCATCATATTATTGTGGGTATATAACCGTACACACTGATGACCACCATTTGCTTTTCATTTAGCCTACGACAGCATGTTGTAGACAGCATGTTGTAGACAGCATGTTGTAGACAGCATGTTGTAGACAGCATGTTGTAGACAGCATGTTGTAGACAGCATGTTGTATACAGCATGTTGTAGACAGCATGTTGTAGACAGCATGTTGTAGACAGCATGTTGTAGACAGCATGTTGTAGACAGCATGTTGTAGACAGCATGTTGTAGACAGCATGTTACATCACAAATGTGGTCTGCCACTATCTCATCACAGCACAGCACTAAGATGTAACCCATCTGTTTCTCTTTCCACACTGTATGTGACTGTTTTTCTATTCTGTTTTTCTATTTTTCTATTGTTTCTCTTTCCACAAGGTACTGTATGTGACTGTTTTTCTATTCTGTTTTTCTATTTTTCTATTGTGTTTCTCTTTCCACAAGGTACTGTATGTGACTGTGTTTTTCTCTTTCCACAAGGTACTGTATGTGACTGTGTTTTTCTCTTTCCACAAGGTACTGTATGTGACTGTGTTTTTCTCTTTCCACAAGGTACTGTATGTGACTGTGTTTTTCTCTTTCCACAGGGTACTGTATGTGACTGTGTTTTCTCTTTCCACAAGGTACTGTATGTGACTGTGTTTTCTCTTTCCACAAGGTACTGTATGTGACTGTGTTTTTCTCTTTCCACAAGGTACTGTATGTGACTGTGTTTTTCTCTTTCCACAAGGTACTGTATGTGACTGTGTTTTTCTCTTTCCACAAGGTACTGTATGTGACTGTGTTTCTAGCTGTGTGTGTCGTCTAATTCTATTAGCTCCTGAGTTAGAACTGAAGACTATCTATGTTAATCCTATTGACTCTGGTTGTGGGGCTAACTATAATACTGGTAATGTGGCTCCTTATCAGTAAATCCTTGCGTGCCTGCCTACTTGCCTAACTGAATCCCTGCCTGCCTGCATCCTTGTCTGCCTGCACACTGTCTCCATTGTAATCTCGCTCACTTGTAATCTGGGTGTGACTATAATGTTGGTAATGCTGCTCCTGTTAACCTTCTCAGTAAATCCTGCATGCCAGCCTAACCTCCTGCCTTCCTGCCTGCCTGCATCCCTGCTTGTCTGCCCACATCCCTACCTGCCTTCCTGCATGCCAGCCTAACTTCCTGCCTAACTGCCTACATCCCTACCTGCCTACCTGCCAGCACTCTGTCTCCATTGTAATCTTGATCACTCGCTGTGTGTGTGTGTGTGCCAGTATGTACGTATGTCTCTCTGGGTTAACATTCCCCTCTCTCCTTCCCTCCCCCTGTTCTGCTCTCTCTCTCTCGCTCCGGTGGTGGGCAAGGCTTTCCGTTGCCGTGGTGACCGTTCCCATTCCACATGCCACACAGTGGTAGATCATGCTACAGCGAAGGAGAGGCAGGAAATAACTCTGAGCCAGCGTCTCAAACGGCACCCTTTTCCCTTTACTACCTTTGGAAGAATTTGGGGAACAGGGTGCTATTTGGGAGAATATTGGGAACAGGGTGCTATTTAGAAGAACATAGGGAACAGGGAGCTATTTGGGAGAATATAGGGAACATGGTGCTATTTGGGAGAATATAGGGAACAGGGTGCTATTTGGGAGAATATAGGGAACAGGGTGCTATTTAGAATAATATTGGGAACAGGGTGCTATTTGGGAGAATATAGGGAACATGGTGCTATTTGGGAGAATATAGGGAACATGGTGCTATTTGGGAGAATATAGGGAACAGGGTGCTATTTGGGAGAATATAGGGAACAGGGTGCTATTTAGAATAATATTGGGAACAGGGTGCTATTTGGGAGAATATAGGGAACATGGTGCTATTTGGGAGAATATAGGGAACAGGGTGCTATTTGGGAGAATATTGGGAACAGGGTGCTATTTAGAATAATATAGGGAACAGGGTGCTATTTGGGAGAATATAGGGAACAGGGTGCTATTTGGGAGAATATAGGGAACATGGTGCTGTTTGGGAGAATATAGGGAACAGGGTGCTATTTGGGAGAATATAGGGTGCTATTTGGGAGAATATAGGGTGCTATTTGGGAGAATATAGTGTGCTATGTGGGAGAATATAGGGAATAGAGTGCTATTTGGGAGAATATAGGGTGCTATGTGGGAGAATATAGGGAATAGAGGGCTATTTGGGAGGCTGCCCGACAGATCCTGTTTACACTAGATAGACACAGTATGCCCTGGCCTAACCCAAACCCTTGCCTGGCCTAACCCTGGCGCTGCTTGGCCTGGCCTAAAGTATTTCTGTAAAAACATTTTAAATCACTACTTAAGTTGTCTCTGGGTATCTTTTTCACAACTTTTACTTCACTACATTCCGAAAGATAAGAATGTACTTCTTACTCCATACATTTTCCCTTACACCCAAAAGTACTCCATACATTTTCCCTTACACCCAAAAGTACTCATTACATTTTCCCTTACACCCAAAAGTACTCATTACATTTTCCCTTACACCCAAAAGTACTCCATACATTTTCCCTTACACCCAAAAGTACTCATTACATTTTCCCTTACACCCAAAAGTACTCCATACATTTTCCCTGACACCCAAAAGTACTCATTACATTTTCCCTGACACCCAAAAGTACTCATTACATTTTCCCTGACACCCAAAAGTACTCATTACATTTTCCCTGACACCCAAAAGTACTCATTACATTTTCCCTTACACCCAAAAGTACTCCATACATTTTCCCTTACACCCAAAAGTACTCATTACATTTTCCCTTACACCCAAAAGTACTCCATACATTTTCCCTGACACCCAAAAGTACTCATTACATTTTCCCTGACACCCAAAAGTACTCATTACATTTTCCCTGACACCCAAAAGTACTCATTACATTTTCCCTTACACCCAAAAGTACTCATTACATTTTCCCTGACACCCAAAAGTACTCATTACATTTTCCCTGACACCCAAAAGTACTCATTACATTTTCCCTTACACCCAAAAGTACTCATTACATTTTCCCTGACACCCAAAAGTACTCATTACATTTTCCCTTACACCCAAAAGTACTCCATACATTTTCCCTGACACCCAAAAGTACTCATTACATTTTCCCTGACACCCAAAAGTACTCATTACATTTTCCCTGACACCCAAAAGTACTCATTACATTTTCCCTTACACCCAAAAGTACTCATTACATTTTCCCTGACACCCAAAAGTACTCATTACATTTTCCCTTACACCCAAAAATACTCATTACATTTTCCCTGACACCCAAAAGTACTCATTACATTTTCCCTTACACCCAAAAGTACTCATTACATTTTCCCTTACACCCAAAAGTACTCATTACATTTTCCCTGACACCCAAAAGTACTCATTACATTTTCCCTTACACCCAAAAGTACTCATTACATTTTCCCTGACACCCAAAAGTACTCAACACATTTTCCCTTACACCCAAAAGTACTCAATACATTTTCCCTTACACCCAAAAGTCCTCATTACATTTTGAATGCTTAGCAGGACAGGACTATTAGCCCACACAAACTCATTGAATAACAGATTCACTACAGATATGATCAAATAAATAAATAAATAAATATAAATAAATAAATATATATACACACACTTTTTTAAAACAGGTTTTTAACCCCTTATTTCTGGCACTAAACAGTCCAAACTGAAATTATTCTGAGCCCTTACAATTTGCCACGTTTTGTTACATTACAGCCTCATTCCAAAATGGATTACATTATTGATTTTTCTCATCAATCTACACACAATAAGGCAGGTATTCTAGTGGTTAGAGCTTTGGACAGTACCTGAAAGGTTGCTCGATGGAATCCCCGAGCTGACAAGGCAAAAATCTGTTGTTCTGCCCCTGAACAGGCAGTTAACCCACTGTTCCTAGGTCGCCATTGAAATTAAGAATTTATTCTTACCTGACTTGCCTAGTTAAATAAAGACTTGATTGGAGTCCACCTGTGGTGAATTCAATTGATTGGACATGCTTTAGAAAGGCACACACCTGTCTTCATAAGGTCCCACATAAGGTCCCACAGCCAAACCCGCTGTGCAAATCATTCTTAAATGGAAGAAGTTTGGAACCACCAAGACTCTTCCTAGAGCTGGCCGCCCGGCCAAACTGAGCAATCAGGGGAGAAGGACCTTGGTCAGGGAGGTGACCAAGAACCCGATGGCCCCTCTAACAGAGCTCTAGAGTTCCTCTGTGGAGATGGGAGAACCTCCCAGAAGGACAACCACCTCTGCAGCACTCCACCAACCAGGCCTTTATTGTAGAGTGGCCAGACGGAAGCCACTCCTCAGTAAAAGGTACATGACAGCCCGCTTGGAGTTTGCCTAAAGGTACCTAAAGGACTCTCAGACCATGAGAAACAAGATTCTCTGGTCTGATGGGGCTTCGGGACAAGTCTCTGAATGTCAATGAGTGGCCCAGCCAGAGCCCAGACTAGAACCCGATCGAAAATAGCTTTGCAGTGATGCTCCCCATCCAACCTGACAGAGCTTGAGAGGATCTGCATAGAAGAAATGGGAGAAACTCCCCAAATACAGGTGTACCAAGCTTATGGTGTCATACCCAAGAAGACTCGAGGCTATAATTGCTGCCAAAGCTGCTTCAACAAAGTACTGAGTAAAGGGTCTGAATACTTAAGTAAATGTGATATTTCAGTTCTTTATTTGATGTACATTTACCCCAGATTCTTAACCTGTCAATCTGGGGTATTGTGTGTAGATTTATGAGGGAAACAAAGTAGTTACTCCATTTTAGAGTATACTTTCTGACCTTTTTAAAAGTTTTTTTTTTTTTTGTATTATGCTAATTCGATTATGTTAACATTGACCTTCGGGGGTTAAACACTTCAAAATGTGATGTGTGGAACAACTCTGAAATTTGACGTTTGAGAAAAATGGATTAACGTCTAATTCTGACGTGAGACTGTGAGAGCTGGTTGGTCTCCGCATGTATAAACCCTGAGAAGCAATGCTGTAAACTGAGATGGGAGACAACACACTTTATCTTTACGCCCTGTCATTATCAAGAGAAGAGAGAGAAAATACCCCACTTTCACACTACTGACAAGTAGTTCTGGACAGGATACCAAGACAGAGAATAGGGCATACAAGAAAACTAAAGTGTGTGTGTGTGTGTGTGTGTGTGTGTGTGTGTGTGTGTTTGCGTGTGTGACTCTGCTTTTCAGGTCAGCTTCAGCCAGAGAGAGATGACTAGGAGGGTTCCTTCATGTGCTTTATGTTCAGACTCTTACATTTGTTTCACATGACTTTGCTGTGAGTGTGCTTCACTGCTTGTGTTGGCTTGTGTGAGCCTGCAGCCAAAAGGGATCAGACTCAGTGTCCAGATTTCAGGGTTAAAGTTCATTCCCAGCGGACCTTGGGAAAGCAACCATTTCAAAGTGGCCTCTCTCTCAGTCAAAACACTTCTGCTGCCAGGAAAACACAGAACTCCTATATAAAACACAGAACTCACAGAACACAGAACTCCTATATAAAACACAGAACTCACAGAACACAGAACTCCTATATACAACACAGAACTCACAGAACTCCTATATAAAACACAGAACTCCTATATAAAACACAGAACTCCTATATAAAACACAGAACTCCTATATAAAACACAGAACTCACAGAACTCCTATATAAAACACAGAACTCACAGAATGCAGAACTCCTATATAAAACACAGAACACAGAACTCATATATAAAACACAGAACTCACAGAATGCAGAACTCCTATATACAACACAGAACACAGAACTCCTATATAAAAAAACAGAACTCACAGAACTATATAGAACACAGAACTCCTATATAAAACACAACTCACAGAACTCCTATATAAAACACAGAACTCACAGAACTCCTATATAAAACACAGAACACACAGAACGCAGAACTCCTATATAAAACACGGAACTCGCAGAACTCCTATATAAAACACGGAACTCACAGAACTCCTATATAAAACACGGAACTCACAGAACTCCTATAGAAAACACAGAACTCACAGAACACAGAACTACTATATAAAATACAGTACTCTAACTCATATTTACAGTATGCTGCAGCTGAAAAGGACTAGGGAAGAAGAAGGTGTCTTAAAACTTCTAATGGCTTGGGGGCAGTATTTCGAAGTCTGGATGAGAAGTGTGCCCAAAGTAAACTGCCTGTTACTCAGGCCCAGAAGCTAGGATATGCATATCATTGGTAGATTTGGATAGGAAGCACTCTAAAGCTTCCAAACACTGTTAACCTCTCTGGGATTGTTCGGGACGCTAGCGTCCCAGCTCGCCAACAGCCAGTGGAATTGCAGGGCGCCAAATTCAAAACAACAGAAATATCATAATTAAAATTCCTCAACCATACAAGTATTTCACGCCATTTTAAAGATACGCTTCTCGTTAATCCAACCACAGTGTCCGATTTCAAAAAGGCTTTTCGGCGAAAGCAGAACATATCATTATGTTAGGTCAGCAACTAGTCACAGAAAGCATTCAGCCATTTTCCAACCAAAGAGAGGTGTCACAAAAAGCAGAAATATAGATAAAATGAATCACTAACCTTTGACGATCTTCATCAGATGACACTCCCAGGACTCAATGTTACACTATACATATATGTTTTGTTCGATCAAGTTCCTATTTATATCCAAAAACCTCCGTTTACATTGGCGCCATGTTCAGAAATGCCTCCAAAACATCCAGAGAAATTGCAGAGCCACATCAAATAACAGAAATATTAATCTTAAACTTTGATGAAAGATACATGTTTTACATAGAATTAAAGATAAACTTGTCCTCAACCGCTGTGTCAGATTTCAAAAAAACTTTACGGCAAAAGCACAATATTCAATAATCTGAGAACAGCATTCAGCCACAAAAGCAAGCCATGCAGTTACCCACCAAATTGTGGAGTCAGCACTCCTAGGACTCCCACTTCCACAAGAAATGTTTGTTTTGTTCGATTATGTCCATATTTATGTCCAAATACCTCAGAAAAGTTAAGAGTTCCATTACAGTTTGTAGTAACATGTCAAATGATGTTTACAATCAATCCTTGGGGACTTTTTATAATAAATCTTCAATAATATTCCAACCGGACAATAGCATATTCATTACAGAGGAAAAAGAAGGAACGGCGCACCCGCGTGACTGCGCAGTAAACAACTGATTGGCCTAGTCCACTTGTTGAAACAGCTCTTATTCGACACCCTTCCACAATAGAAGCCTCAAACAACTTTCTAAAGACTGTTGACATCTGCTGGAAGCCTTGGGAAGTGCAATCTGGCCCCATAGACACATGATATTGGATAGGCAATCACTTAAATTAAACGACAAACCTTTCTCACTATTTCTCAAACGATTTCTCACTTCCTGGTTGGATTTGTCTCATGTTTTCGCCTGCCATATGAGTTATGTTGTACTCACAGACATCATTCAAACAGTTTTAGAAACTTTAGAGTGTTTCCTATCCAATACTACTAGTAATATGCATATATCAGCATCTGGGACAAGAGTAGCAGGCAGTTGACTCTGGGCACCTTATTCATCCAAGCTACTCAATACTGCCCCCATGTCACCAAGAAGTTAAAAAATAATGCCTGTGAGTACAACAGAACTTATATGGCAGGCGAAAATCTGAGGACAATCCATCCAGGAAGTGTTTTTTTTGTTGATGTGGGTAGTTTTCAATTGAATGCCTATGGAGTATTTAATGGATTAGGACCCATATTGCAGTTCCTACGGCTTCCACTAGATGTCAACAGTCTTTAGACATGGTTTCTAGCTTGTTTTCTGAAAAATGAAGAAGAATGAGACCTTTCTGTCAGTGGACTGTAGAATCATGCAGTGCTGGTTTGCGCACGAGACCGAGTGTGCGCCGTTCATTGTTTTTCCTTTCTATTGAATACTCTATTGTTCGGTTGAATTATTATTGATTATATTGACAACTGACACCTTGAGGAATAATTATAAACATCGTTTGACATGTTTCTACGAACTTTACCGGTACTATTAGGATGTATTCGTCTGCATGTTTTGACCGCCTTTGAGCCAGTGGATTACTGAACAAAACGCACAAACAAAACTGAGTTTTTGGGATATAAAGAGGGGCTTTATCGAACAAAACAAACATTTATTGTGTAGCTGGGAGTCTTGTGACTGGAACCAGATGAAGTTCTTCAAAGGTCAGTGAAAAATTGTATCGCTATTTCTAACTTTTGTGACTTCTCTACTTGGTTGGAAAATGTTTGTATGCTTTTGTACATGGGGCGCTGTCCTCAGATAATCGCATGGTATGCTTTCGCCGTAAAGCCTTTTTGAAATCTGACAAGGGGGCTGGATTAACAAGAAGTTAGTTTTAAGCCGATGTATAACACTTGTATTTTTATTCATGTTTATTATGACTATTTCTGTATTTTGAATTTTGAGCTCTACAATTTCCGCCTGCGCCAGAAAGTTTAATGTTTGTCTTATGGAATGTGCAACTTTATTTTATTTTACATATATGGTTTACAATGGGTTGTTACTCAACTTACCCAGGTCTTGAATAATTTTGAAATGGAACGTAAAGCAGTCACACGTCACCTACACTGTATAAGCTTGGAGAACAAGGCTAGAATGGAGCATTGGGATAGTGAGCTGTGGCTCTGGGATAGTGAGCTGTGGCTCTGGGATAGTGAGCTGTGACTCTGGGATAGTGAGCTGTGGGACAGGGATAGTGAGCTGTGGGACTGGGATAGTGAGCTGTGGGACTGGGATAGTGAGCTGTGGCTCTGGGATAGTGAGCTGTGGGACTGGGATAGTGAGCTGTGGCTCTGGGATAGTGAGCTGTGGGACTGGGATAGTGAGCTGTGGCTCTGGGATAGTGAGCTGTGACTCTGGGATAGTGAGCTGTGGGACTGGGATAGTGAGCTGTGGGACTGGGATAGTGAGCTGTGGCTCTGGGATAGTGAGCTGTGACTCTGGGATAGTGAGCTGTGGGACTGGGATAGTGAGCTGTGGGACTGGGATAGTGAGCTGTGGGACTGGGATAGTGAGCTGTGGGACAGGGATAGTGAGCTGTGACTCTGGGATAGTGAGCTGTGGGACTGGGATAGTGAGCTGTGGGACTGGGATAGTGAGCTGTGGGACTGGGATAGTGAGCTGTGGGACTGGGATAGTGAGCTGTGGGACAGGGATAGTGAGCTGTGGGACTGGGATAGTGAGCTGTGGCTCTGGGATAGTGAGCTGTGGGTCTGGGATAGTGAACTGTGGGACTGGGATAGAGAGCTGTGACTCTGGGATAGTGAGCTGTGGGACTGGGATAGTGAGCTGTGGGACTGGGATAGTGAGCTGTGGCTCTGGGATAGTGAGCTGTGACTCTGGGATAGTGAGCTGTGACTCTGGGATAGTGAGCTGTGGGACTGGGATAGTGAGCTGTGGGACTGGGATAGTGAGCTGTGACTCTGGGATAGTGAGCTGTGGGACTGGGATAGTGAGCTGTGACTCTGGGATAGTGAGCTGTGGGACAGGGATAGTGAGCTGTGGGACTGGGATAGTGAGCTGTGACTCTGGGATAGTGAGCTGTGACTCTGGGATAGTGAGCTGTGGGACTGGGATAGTGAGCTGTGGCTCTGGGATAGTGAGCTGTGACTCTGGGATAGTGAGCTGTGACTCTGGGATAGTGAGCTGTGGGACTGGGATAGTGAGCTGTGGGACTGGGATAGTGAGCTGTGACTCTGGGATAGTGAGCTGTGGGACTGGGATAGTGAGCTGTGACTCTGGGATAGTGAGCTGTGACTCTGGGATAGTGAGCTGTGGGACTGGGATAGTGAGCTGTGACTCTGGGATAGTGAGCTGTGGCTCTGGGATAGTGAGCTGTGGGACTGGGATAGTGAGCTGTGACTCTGGGATAGTGAGCTGTGGGACTGGGATAGTGAGCTGTGACTCTGGGATAGTGAGCTGTGGGACTGGGATAGTGAGCTGTGACTCTGGGATAGTGAGCTGTGGGACTGGGATAGTGAGCTGTGGGACTGGGATAGTGAGCTGTGGGACTGGGATAGTGAGCTGTGGCTCTGGGATAGTGAGCTGTGACTCTGGGATAGTGAGCTGTGACTCTGGGATAGTGAGCTGTGGCTCTTGGATTGTGGGCTGTGGGACTGGGATAGTGGGCTGTGGGACTGGGATAGTAAGCTGTGACTCTGGGATAGGGGGCTGTGGCTCTGGGATAGTGAGCTGTGGGACTGGGATAGTGAGCTGTGGGTCTGGGATAGTGAGCAGTGGGACAGGTATAGTGAGCTGTAGGACTGGGATAGTGAGCTGTGGGACTGGGATAGTGAGCTGTGACTCTGGGATAGTGAGCTGTGGGAATGGGATAGTGAGCTGTGGGACTGGGATAGTGAGATATAGGACTGGGATAGTGAGCTGTGACTCTGGGATAGTGAGCTGTGGCTCTGGGATAGTGAGCTGTGGGACTGGGATAGTGAGCTGTGGGACTGGGATAGTGAGCTGTGGCTCTGGGATAGTAAGCTGTGGCTCTGGGATAGTGAGCTGTGGCTCTGGGATAGTGAGCTGTGGGTCTGGGATAGTGAGCAGTGGGACAGGGATAGTGAGCTGTGGGACTGGGATAGTGAGCTGTGGGACTGGGATAGTGAGCTGTGGGTCTGGGATAGTGAGCAGTGGGACTGGGATAGTGAGCTGTGACTCTGGGATAGTGAGCTGTGGGACTGGGATAGTGAACTGTGGGACTGGGATAGTGAGCTGTGACTCTGGGATAGTGAACTGTGGGACTGGGATAGAGAGCTGTGACTCTGGGATAGTGAGCTGTGGGACTGGGATAGTGAGCTGTGGGACTGGGATAGTGAGCTGTGGGACTGGGATAGTGAGCTGTGGGACTGGGATAGTGAACTGTGGGACTGAGATAGTGAACTGTGGGACTGGGATAGTGAGCTGTGGGACTGGGATAGTGAGCTGTGGGACTGGGATAGTGAACTGTGGGACTGGGATAGTGAGCTGTGGCTCTGGGATAGTGAGCTGTGGGACTGGGATAGTGAGCTGTGGGACTGGGATTGTGAGCTGTGGGACTGGGATAGTGAGCTGTGGGACTGGGATAGTGAACTGTGGGACTGGGATAGTGAGCTGTGGGACTGGGATAGTGAGCTGTGACTCTGGGATAGTGAGCTGTGACTCTGGGATAGTGAACTGTGGGACTGGGATAGTGAGCTGTGGGACTGGGATAGTGAGATATAGGACTGGGATAGTGAGCTGTGGCTCTGGGATAGTGAGCTGTGACTCTGGGATAGTGAGCTGTGGTACTGGGATAGTGAGCTGTGACTCTGGGATAGTGAGCTGTGGGACTGGGATAGTGAGCTGTGGGACTGGGATAGAGAGCTGTGACTCTGGGATAGTGAGCTGTGGGACTGGGATAGTGAGCTGTGACTCTGGGATAGTGAGCTGTGGGACTGGGATAGTGAGCTGTGGCTCTGGGATAGTGAGCTGTGGGACTGGGATAGTGAGCTGTGGGACTGGGATAGTGAGCTGTGGGACTGGGATAGTGAGCTGTGGGACTGGGATAGTGAACTGTGGGACTGGGATAGTGAGCTGTGGGACTGGGATAGTGAGCTGTGACTCTGGGATAGTGAGCTGTGACTCTGGGATAGTGAACTGTGGGACTGGGATAGTGAGCTGTGGGACTGGGATAGTGAGATATAGGACTGGGATAGTGAGCTGTGGCTCTGGGATAGTGAAACTGTGACTCTGGGATAGTGAGCTGTGGTACTGGGATAGTGAGCTGTGACTCTGGGATAGTGAGCTGTGGGACTGGGATAGTGAGCTGTGGGACTGGGATAGAGAGCTGTGACTCTGGGATAGTGAGCTGTGGGACTGGGATAGAGAGCAGATAGCGTAATGTAAGTTCTTACACTTTCCATGCCGATAAAGCTTCTTAAATGGAATTTAATTTGGGTAATAGTTTCTGTCCTTAGTCCACTACTATACCAGTGGCGGTCAGTGCCATTAAAGAATAGGGAGGACACTTCTCTTTTTCATAACCATGGCCTTTACTCTATTACAGCATATTGGAAGACTGTCATCACATTCCATTCACACAGTTCAATGTAACATCCAGAGGTTTAGGCTACTACATGATACTGTCATTTTCCCAATACCCATCATGAGGTTGCTACAACATAGTCTATGAATGAAAGTTTACAATGTAGGTCACAAATTCAATTCCAACTTGTACACTCTTGCCTGCATCTAGCTGATCTAGGGTGTAATCATTAGTAATCAACAGTTGCAAATGAGAGTTTCTTTTGGACAAATTATGGTATGTTTATCCCCATTTCGATCCGTTTGTTTCCGTTTAAATTCTTAGTGATCCCTTCACGTGCCAATTCCGTTAACGGGATTGATTTGACAACACCCAGTGAAATAGCAGCGCGCCAAATTCAAAAACAGAAATACTCATAATAATAATTCATAAATCATACAAGTGTTATACATCAGTTTAAAGATGAACTTCTTGTTAATCCAGCCACAGTGTCAGATTTCAAAAAGGCTTTACGGTGAAAGCAAACCATGCTATTATCTGAGGATAGCGCCCAATCAAACAAACACATGAAAATCATATTTTAACATGCCAGGCGCAATACAAAAGTCAGAAATAACTATATAATTCATGCATTACCTTTGAAGATCTTCTTCTGTCGGCACTCCAATATGTCCATTAAACATCACAAATGGTCCTTTTGTTCGATAAATTCCATCGTTATATCCACAAAATGTCCATTTATTTGGCGCATTTGATTCAGAAAATACACCGGTTCCAACTCCCGCAACATGACTACAAAGTATTTAATAAGTTACCTGAACTTGATCCAAACATTTCAAACAACTTTCCTAATCCAACTTGAGGTATTTTTAAACGTAAATAATGGATACAATTTAAGACTGAATAAACTGTTCAATACCGGATGAAAACAAAGTGGAGTGAGCTTTCAGGTCGTGCGCCCTAACCACAACAGTACACTTGGCTCGACTCCCAGATAGGAAATGGCTACTTCTTAATTTCTCAAAGGAAAAACATCAAACAATTTTTAAAGACTGTTGACATCTAGTGGAAGCGATAGGAACTGCAAGCACATTTCTTAGAAATCTAGATCCACATTAGAAACCCATTGAAACGAGAGTGACCTCAATTTTTGTTTTTCCTGGTTGGTTTGTCATCGGGGTTTCGCCTGCCAAATACGTTCTGTTATACTCACAGACATAATTATACTCACAGACATAATTATACTCACAGACATAATTATACTCACAGACATAATTATACTCACAGACATAATTATACTCACAGACATAATTATACTCACAGACATAATTATACTCACAGACATAACAGTTTTAGAAACTTTTGAGTTTTGTCTATCCAAATCTACCAATTGTATGCATATCCTAGCTTCCGGGCCTGAGTAGCAGGCAGTTTACTTTGGGCACGCTTTTCATCCGGATGTGAAAATAGTGCCTCCTAGCTTTAAAAAGTTTTAAGAAACGTTTTTCAACAGAATTGGTGGAATGAAAATTCACTGAGGAGGATGGTCCACCCTTTCCTCTGAGTAGCCTCCACTCTACTATACTGTGTCTCAACTCCCTGTCTCTCTTCCTGTTTATCACCCTCCCTCTCTCTCTCCCTCGCTATCTGTTAACAATCTACCCAACGTCTTTATCCATTCTCCTCACCCCTCCCATCCGCTAGACCCATCAGTCAGAGGCAGGTCTGTAGGGAGGCCGGGCCCCTCAGACGCTCTCTACATGGGCTCCTTGACCATTACTCCATTATCACCGCCAAGGCATGGTGGTGGAGGGGATGGAGGACACGGACCAGACATCTAATGTATCCATTTCCCTCCATTTAGAGCACCGATGTCCCACTGTACTCTCAAAATAGATTGTGATTGGGATTGAATGTCCATTTAAACTGCCAGCCAGCCCACAAGGGACAAAAGAGAGCGAGGAGAGATGGAGAGGAAGTCAAGGAGAGGGAGAGAAAGTGAAAAGAGAGAGAAGTGATGAGGAGGATGGGAATGAGAGAGAGAGAGAGAGCGAGAGGAGAAGGAGGGAGGGAGGGAGAAAAAGTGATAAGTGATGGAAAGTGAAGGGAGATAGAAAGGCGAGAGGGGGATAGAGAGATAAAGTGGAGGTGGGAAAAAAAATCACAGGATGCCTTCCCAAGCTACAGATCAGATTGTTTTACTTTCAAATGCCCAATCAAACAGAAGCATCCTCTGGAATGTTGTCAAGTGTCAGAATACAGCACTTGGTATTCTCAAGGTGCCTTCTAAAAAATAACTCAGAACTCCGGAAAACACAGGAGTTGGCATCTGAGATGATAGAGAGAGAGAGAGAGAGAGTCAAGGAGGGACAGAGACAGAGAGAGACAGAGAGAGGGGGAGAGAGGGGGGAGAGAGAGTCAGGGAGGGACAGAGACAGAGAGAGACAGAGAGAGGAGGAGAGAGAGAGGAGAGAGGAGGAGAGAGAGAGGGGGGAGAGAGAGTCAGGGAGGGACAGAGACAGACAGAGACAGAGAGAGACAGAGAGAGGAGGAGAGAGAGAGGGGGAGAGACAGAGAGAGTCAGGGAGGGGCAGAGACAGAGAGACAGAGCGAGGGGGAGAGAGGGGGAGAGAGTCAGGGAGGGACAGAGACAGACAGAGACAGAGAGAGACAGAGAGAGGAGGAGAGAGAGAGGGGGGAGAGAGAGTCAGGGAGGGGCAGAGACAGAGAGACAGAGAGAGGGGAGAGAGGGGGGGGGGAGAGAGTCAGGGAGGGACAGAGACAGAGAGAGACAGAGAGAGACAGAGAGAGGAGGAGAGAGAGAGGGGGAGAGAGAGAGAGTCAGGGAGGGGCAGAGACAGAGAGACAGAGAGAGGGGGAGAGAGGGGGGGAGAGAGTCAGGGAGGGACAGAGACAGAGAGAGACAGAGAGAGGAGGAGAGAGAGAGGGGGGAGAGAGAGAGTCAGGGAGGGGCAGAGACAGAGAGACAGAGAGAGGGGGAGAGAGGAGGGGGAGAGAGTCAGGGAGGGACAGAGACAGAGAGAGACAGAGAGAGGGGGAGAGAGAGGGGGGAGAGAGAGGGGAAGAGAGAGGGAGAGAGAGGAAGAGAGAGAGGGGAAGAGAAAGGGAGAGAGAGGAAGAGAGGGAGAGAGTGATGGATACAGACACACAAAAAAGACAAAGCAATGCTGAATGGTATCCTACCTTGTAAGAGAACTCCATTCTTTCTGAAGAAGGGCCTCCTTGGCCAAAGTAGAGGACTGAGGAGAGAGAGAGAGATGGTTAATCATGTGGTCATGTAAGCTCTGCTGCAGGCTGCTTCAGACAGACAGAACGTGTGTGTCTGAAATTGCACTGTATTACCAGGGCCATGGTGAAAAGTACTGCCTTATATACAGTTCTCTTTTCCAACTCATGAAATAACTAGCATTCTTTTCATTTAAACTTTTGAATTTGCTTGTCAGAAAAATCTGTACCCTTGTCCACTAGAATGAACGATATACATCTTCTAGTGATCTATTGATAGGACAGGCGCCTGTCAGTCACAAAGCCAGCGATGTCAAGGAAACACTGTTCTGTCCGTCTGTCCCGCCTCTCTGCACCTGTGTTCTTTTTTTATGCCTATTCCTCCTGACAGAGCTTGCGTAACTGTAGGCCTCCTTGCTCACACACACGTTTTCAGTTATGCCCACACATTTTCTATAGGATTGAGGTCAGGGCTTGTGATGGCCACTCCAATAACTTGACCTGGTTGTCCTTAATAAGCCATTTTGCCACAACTTTGGAAAATTTTTTGGGGTCATTGTCCATTTGGAAGACCCATTTGCGACCAAGCTTTAACTTCCTGACTGATGTCTTAAGATGTTGCTTCAATATATCCACATCATTTTCCTGCCTCATGAAGCCATCTATTTTGTGAAGTGCACCAGTCCTTCCTGCAGCAAAGCACCCCCAAACATGATGCTGCCAGCCCCGTGCTTCACGGTTGGGATGGTGTTCTTCAGCTTGCAAGCTCCCCCCTTTTTCCTCCAAACATAACGATGGTCATTATGGCCAAACAGTTCTATTTTTGCTTCACCAGACCAGAGGACATTTCTCCAAAAAAGTACGATCTTTGTCCCCATGTGCAGTTGCAAACCGTAGTCTGGCTTTTTTATGGCGGTTTTGGTGCTGTGGCTTCTTCCTTGCTGAGCGGCCTTTCAGGTTATGTCGATATAGGACTTGTTTTACTGTGGATATAGATTATTTTGAACCCGTTTCCTCCAGCATCTTCACAAGGTCCTTTGCTGTTGTTCTGGGATTGATTTGCACTTTTCGCACCAAAGTACGTTCATCTCTAGTCTCCTTCTTGAGTGGTATGACGGCTGCATGGTCCCATGGTGTTTATACTTACGTACTATTGTTTGTACAGATGAACGTGGTATCTTCGGGGGTTTGGAAATTGCTCCCAAGGATGACAAAATTATTTCAATTAGCCTATCAGAAGCTTCTACAGCCATGACATCATTTCCTGGATTTTTTAAAGCTGTTTATAGTTACAGTCAACTTAGTGTATGTAAAATTCTGACCCACTGGAATTGTGATACAGTGAATTATAAGTAAAATAATCTGTCTGTAAACAATTGTTGGAAAAATGACTTGTGTCATGCACAAAGTAGATGTCCTAACCAACTTTCCAAAACTATAGTTTGTTAACAAGAGGTTTGTGGAGTGGTTGAAATTCGAGTTTTAATTTTTAATTGTATTTATTTATTTATCCATAATTTTACCAGGTAAATTGACTGAGAACACGTTCTCATTTGCAGCAACGACCTGGGGAATAGTTACAGGGGAGAGGAGGGGAATAAATGAGCCAATTGTAAACTGGGGATTATTAGGTGAATGTGATGGTTTGAGGGCCAGATTGGGAATTTAGCCAGGACACTGGGGTTAACACACCTACTCTTACGATAAGTGCCATGGGATCTTTAATGACCTCAGAGAGGTAGGACACCCGTTTAACATCCCATCTGAAAGACGGCACCCTACACAGGGCAGTCACTGCCCTGGGGTATTGGAATATATTTTTTTAGACCAGAGGAAAGAGTGCCTCCTACTGGCCCTCCAACACCACTTCCAGCAGCATCTGGTCTCCCATCCAGGACCAAACCTGCTTAGCTTCAGAAGCAAGCCAGCAGTGGTATGCAGGGTGGTATGCTTAACGACTGCAACATAAGTGTATTTAAACTTCCGACTTCAACTGTAGACACGGCTGGTAGACAGGAAACAGCAGTCACACACAACATCAAATAATGTTCAAGAATCAGCAGCCCATTCACTCCAGTCGGCCCCATAAAATCAGAACTATACAAAAAGCACAGCTATTTCATTCCAAAATTAAATTAACAAACCAGCTATCACTTCCCATTGCAAATGCATTTCATCACCATCTCACGAACCTGTCATCTAAAGTTTAAATGCAACCATGTTTCACAGTCATTATTTTTAGAAAGATAGCTAACAGCAAGCTAGCTGTAACAAAAAAACAGCGCCACTCACCAGATGCCAGTGACCGCTAAAGGGACTCTTCAGTGTAGGCTAGCGATGGGTTGGTCGCGAACGATTGGCTCTTTTTTAACAGATCTTTTAGGTGAACGTTGGGAACTGAATCGCATCGGTTAGCGAGACGTTCATTTGGCTCTTTAATTTGCATACCTAATTTGCATACCACTGCTTTTTGGCGATTATCTGTAGATAAATTATAAAAACATTTGATGAATATGCTGAATTCTCACTGCAGGAAGAATAGGTATTGGAGAGAGAAACTCATTATGGTCAGAAATATGATACAAATAAAACAGATTGAAGGTTGTGAAAGATAATGATACTTAAATGGTATTTTTTTTAAAGATTAGGCCTAGTGATTCGATTAAGGTGTTGACGATGAAGTAGTCAACTGCTGCTTTCTGTGTAGTAAATGTTTAACACCTGCTTCATTCTTCAATCATACCTTTAGGTCTATGCGCCTGATGTTGTATAAAAGTGAGAGGTCTGGGGGAACTCCCCCTGATTTTTGTTTTGCCATTTTCCTGTCATTCTATGCTGAACAAAAACATAAACTCAACATCAAAGATTTTACAGTTGGTATAAGGAAATCAGTCAATTGAAATACATTTGTTAGGCCGCAATCTATGGATTTTACATGACTGGGAATACAGATATGCATGTGGTTTGGATGTACTGCTAAATTCTCAAAAATTACATTTGAGGTGGCTTATAGTAGAGGAATGAACATTAAATTCTCTGGCAACAACTCTGGTGGACATTCCTGCAGTCAGCATGCCAATTGCACGCTCTCTCAAAACTTAAGACATCTGTGGCATTGTGTTGTGTGACAAAACTGCACATTTTAGAGTGGCCTTTCAGTGGCCTTTCATGCTCACTAACAGAGATGTAAACACATTTGTGCATTTGAGATAAATACACTTTTTGTCTGAACGGAATCTTTCTGGGATCTTTTATTTCAGCTCATGAAACATGGGACCAACACTTTACATGTTGTGTTTATATTTTTGTTTAGTGTATAATGTTTCTCAACAGTGAATCCATGTTGACAGAACACAACCTTTTTCATAGATTTTTGCCAAAACAAATTACATTGAAAGAGTAGATCAGACTCGATTTTCTGACTGGGTTACTAATCTACCGCCTTCCCTCAAATTCCCACCCACAGTGATTGATTGACAGGTCTGTAACCCTACCAACTCGGTGACTGACAAACAACCTGCCCCATTCCCTGGCAATCCCAACCACAGTGATTGACTGTTAAAGGGTTAGATCACCCAAAGAAAAAAATTACACATTGGTTCCCTAACCCAATAAAATACATAATTTGAAGAACAAACATAATTATATTCCCATCTTGCAGTAAATATGACTTTAATCTAAAAGTTTATTGTTAAAAAAGGTTTTCTTACTTCGGAAAATAGTGCTGATTGTATGGGCTTAGACAATATCCAAAACAACTAAAAACAAGCCGAATTCATACTGTCTCTCTGATTTCATTTTCAGTCATTTTATTTGTATAGTCATGTCTTTCTACTTAATACCAACATGAATTTAACCATTCTGTGAGGTAAAGTATTCAATAATTTAGCTATGTATTTCAGATGGAATTAAAGGCATTATAATGTACCAGAGACCACCAAAATAGCTTGTTCTGATATATTTTTTCAAGAGGGCATGTCACCCCGGACCTTTCCAGCCTGGAACTCCCTGTCTGGCTACTATTTTTATTTGGCTGGAAACTCCATGTACTTGGGGAAACACTGTGTATAGAGAATAGAGGCTTTTTGAGAAGCAGACTAGCTGAAATGAAAGCTGGGGTTTTAGCCCGTAAGCCACTGATTCTGGTGACAGTGATTATATTCCTGGAAGCCCTTGCATTGCCATTAATCTATCCCTATGATTACCACAGAGAATTACAGCCCAACTGATGTGGTCCACAGAGGTGATTTTTCATGACGGGCCCCCAAAAACAAACACAAATGAGCTTGTACGGATGCATACAGTCGTGAACAGGCGCACAAACACATAAGAAATAGACACATATAGCATACACATACACAATTGCAGGCGAATACAGTCACACACTGCACACACACACACACACACACACACACACACACACACACACACACACACACACACACACACACACACACACACACACACACACACACCTCTCGAGATTATTAAACTGCTAATGGAGCAGATAGTAACTAATGATCATATTCGTCTTCACAGATATTCACACACACAGAAGACGGAGATGAGTATTTTGTTCACAGAAGTCTCACTCACATGTTCAGTTCCCTCTGTGTACCATTCTCCCCTTCTCTCACTCTTCCTATCTCTCCACTCTCCCTCTCCCCTTCCCTCTATCCCCCTTCTCCCTCGCTCTCTCTTTCTTGTTCTCCCGCCCCCTCTCCCTCTCTTTCTCTCTCCCCCCCTCTCCCTCTTCCCCCTCTCTCTCTCTCTCTCTGTTGTCCTACTGCTCTCTCTCTCTCACTCTCTCTGTTGTCATAGTTCTCTCTCTCTCTCTCTCTCTCTCCATTTTCCTTCTTGCACCAGGCAACAAATAGCTATGTGGTGCACCAGTCTCAGCCCATGTGTTGCCATGGAGGCGTTCCCGTCGCCTAGCAACCAGTGCATTAATCGGTTTGTGAGGAGCTAACTCGTGGCAGACGGTCGTTCAGCCCTCGTCCTCCCTCTCTCCCCCTACTTCCCTCGAGACTCCCTCTTCCCTCCATCCAGATGCCTATGGGGTGTGAAGGAATGTGCCTGGTTGCTGAACAGATACCCAGCATGCTCTAATCTTTCTCACTTCCTCTTTCTGCCCCATAGAACCCTTAAATGATCTGGATGTGATGTATTGCAACACCTTGACCCTAACACACCCAGATACACTGTAAAGCCTGGCTATACCCTAACAAACCAGACATACTGTAGACTCTAGCTATACCCTAACAACCCAGGTATACGGTAGAACCTGGCTATACACTAACAACCCAGACATACTCTAGAGCCTAGCTATACCCTAACAACCCAGACATACTGTAGAGCCTAGCTATACCCTAACAACCCAGACATACTGTAGAGCCTGGCTATACCCTAACAACCCAGACATACTGTAGAGCCTGGCTATGCCCTAACAACCCAGACATACTGTAGAGCCTAGCTATACCCTAACAACCCAGGCATACTGTAGAGCCTGGCTATGCCCTAACAACCCAAACATACTGTAGAGCCTGGCTATGCCCTAACAACCCAGACATACTGTAGAGCCTAGCTATATCCTAACAACCCAGGCATACTGTAGAGCCTGGCTATACCCTAACAACCCAGACATACTATGGAGCCTAGCTATACCCAAACACACTTTTCTCTTACACTGACCATCATCCTTAACCTGACATTGATACTGTCTCAAAACCCCTCACTGAAGGACACAGTCAAGTCAGTTAGGATATCTACTTTGTGGATGACACAAGTCAGTTTTCCAACAATTGTCAATAGACAGATTATTTCACTTATAATTCACTGTATCACAATTCCAGTGGGTCAGAGATTTACATACACTAAGTTGACTGTATATATAAACCGCTTGGAAAATTCCAGAAAATGATGTCATGGCTTTAGAAGATTCTGATAGGCTAATTTACATAATTTGAGTCAATTGGAGGTGTACCTGCTGATGTAATTCAAGGCCTACCTTCAAACTCAGTGCCTCCTTGCTTGACATCATGGGAAAATCAAAAGAAATCAGCCAAGACCTCAGAATAAAATTGTAGACCTCCACAAGTTTGGTTCATCCTTGGGAACAATTTCCAAACGCCTGAAGGTACATTCATTAGTACAAACAATAGTGCATAAGTATAAAGACCACGGGACCACGCAGCCGTCATACCGTTGAGGAAGGAGACGCATTCTGTCTCCTAGAATGGAACGTACTTTGGTGCGAGAAGTGCAAATCAATCCCAGAACAACAGCAAAGGACCTTGTGAAGATGCTGGAGGAAACAGGTACAAATGTATCTATCTTCACAGTAAACCGAGTCCTATATTGACATACCCTGAAAGGCCGCTCAGCAAGGAAGAAGCCACGGCTCCAAAACCGCCATAAAAAAGCCAGACTACAGTTTGCAACTGCACATTGGGACAAAGTTTGCACTTTTTGGAGAAATGTCCTCTGTTCTGATGAAACAAAATTTGAACTGTTTGGCTATAATGACCATTGTTATGTTTGGTGGAAAAAGGGGGAGGCTTGCAAGCCGAAGAACACCATCCCAACCGTGAAGCACGGGAGTGGCAGCATCATGTTATGGGGGTGCTTTGCTGGAGTAGGTGGTATCATGGCATCATGAGGAGGAAAATGATGTGGATATATTGAAGCAACATTTCAAGACATCAGTCAGGAAGTTAAAGCTTGGTCGAAAATGGGTCTTCCAAATGGACAATGACCCCAAGCATTATCTCAAAGTTGTGGCAAAATGATTAAGGACAAGTCAATGTATTGGAGTGGCCATCACAATGCCCTGACCTCAATCCTGTAAAAATGTGTGGGCAAGGAGGCCTACAAACCTGACTCAGTTACACCAGCTCTGTCAGGAGGAATGGGTCAACATTTATCACAACTTATTGTGTGAACCTTTTGGAAGGCTACCTGAAATGTTTGACCCAAGTTAACTTCTTCGATATAGGGGGCGCTCTTTTAATTTTTGGATAAAAAAACGTTCCCCGTTTTAAACAAGATATTTTGTTACGAAAAGATGCTCGACTATGCATATAATTGACAGCTTTGGAAAGAAAACACTCTGACGTTTCCAAAACTGCAAAGATATTATCTGTGAGTGCCACAGAACTGATGCTACAAGCAAAACCAAGATGGCATTTCAAACAGGAAATGGCCCAGATTTTGAGGGCTCTGTGTTCCAATGTCTCCTTATATGGCTGTGAATGTGCCAGGAATGAGCCTACACTTTTTGTCGTTTCCCCAAGGTGTCTGCAGCATTGTGACGTATTTGTAGGCATATCATTGGAAGATTGACCATAAGAGGCTACATTTACCAGGTGCCCGCTTGGTGTCCTCCGTTGAAATTATTGCATAATCTCCAGCTGCGTGCATTTTACCATTTGCTTCAGAGGAGAAAGTCAACTGCCACAAATGATTTATCATCGAATAGATATGTAAAAAACACCTTTAGGATTGATTCTAAACAACGTTTGCCATGTTTCTGTCGATATTATGGAGTTAATTTGGAAAAAAGTTTGGCGTTGTAATGACTACATTTTCGGGGTTTTTTCTTAGCCAAACGTGATGAACAAAACGGAGCGATTTCTCCTTCACAAATAATCTTTTTGGAAAAACTGAACATTTGCTATCTAACTGAGAGTCTCCTCATTGAAAACATCCGAAGTTCTTCAAAGGTAAATGATTTTATTTGAATGCTTTTCTTGTTTTTGTGAAAATGTTGCCTGCTGAATGCTAGGCTTAATGCTATGCTAGCTATCAAAACTCTTACACAAATGCTTGTGTAGCTATGGATGAAAAGCATATTTTGAAAATCTAAGATGACAGTGTTGTTAACAAAAGGCTAAGCTTGTGAGTGAATATATTTCTTTCATTTCATTTGCGATTTTCATGAATAGTTAACGTTGTGTTATGCTAATGAGCTTGAGGCTATGATTACGCTCCCGGATATGGGATTGCTCGACGCCAGAGGTTAAACAATTTAAAGGCAATGCTACCAAATACTAATGTAGTGTATGTATACTTCTGACCCACTGGGAATGTGATGAAATAAATAAAAGCTTAAATAACTCATTCTCTCTACTATTATTCTGACATTTCCCATTCTTTAAATGAAGTGGTTATCCTAACTGACCTAAGAAAGGGAATTTTTACTTGGATTAAATGTCAGGAATTGTGAAACACTGAGTTTAAATGTATTTTGCTAAGGTGTATGTAAACTTCCAACTTCAACTGCATGTCCTTCCCAGGCATGAAGTCTCAATAGGAATTGTATTCACCTTTATTCCCTCTTCCGTGCTGTATAATGTAGTGGAGAAACGGACATGTTCCTTTTTCTACCATCGTCCAATTTGTTCTACCTCCCCATCCCTCATTGTTAGAAATTACACTTTTGTGTTTTACATCGAGCCAACTATTCCGTCTTACACAGTCCAGTGGTTCAGCGAACCAACCTGCCCACCGTCTGACTGGCTGACCGACTGGGAGACGGAGGAGAAGGGAAGAGAGAGGAAAACATCTCTAGAAGCTTAATCATGATTCCCTCTGACATACCCTCTGGGATGACCAAAGAGGAGAGAAAACAAGAGGAATAGAGAGAACAGGAGAGGAAAGGAGAGGGAGAGAGTTGGTGATGTGGGGGGTAACAGGGAAGTATAGAGTAGAGGTTGACCGATTAATCGGAATGGCCGATTAATTAGGGCCGATTTCAAGTTTTCATAACAATCAGAAATCGCTATTTTTGGGCACCGATTTTGCCAATTAAATGTTTTATTTTTTATTTTTTTACACCTTTATTTAATCTTTATTTAACTAGGCAAGTCAGTTAAGAACACAACATATTTGCATAAATCCACTCTACACACAAAAAATGATCTTCGCTTATATTTAGCCAATATTGATCTGAGTTACCTTGTCCTGTGGATATCTACACAATTTTAAAATTGACAAGGTGGTGTAAAGCCTACATGAAACACAGACCTTATTTTAAGTGAATCTAAAAATATCCTATGGAATAAATGAATGAAGGAACCGCTTTTCAGATTTCGCTAGAAGGTGTCATGGGAATTATGACTCGCACTTTGGTAGTCAATTCTTACCATGCCCATTATTAAAATAGGATTTCCTGCATATGGAAATTACAGTTTTTGTTTTCAACATTCATCACAGGTAACTTAAACTCTATTTTTATTCAAACAGTTGAGAGTATTTGTCTCCTAAGCAGACTCTTCAGTATCATTGTCACTTCAGAGCTGTGTGTGTGTTTTACAGATGGCAGAGAAAAGCAGAGCACCAGTGTGGGACAATGACATGGAATTGGCACCAGGGAAAGCTAGGCGTCTTATTAGTGATAAAGATGTCAGCATGGGGTCAGCAACGGCTAAATCAAAACATACCACCAACCTGTGGAATCACCCATCCAAAGCCCATAATATGCATTAAATTAAGTTAAAATTAAAGTGTTTTTGTTCATTCAGTATTGTTGCAATTGTCATTATAACAAAAATGTGTATATATATATATATATCTACCAACTGTACTGTAAGTGCTGGTATTGTGAAATGGATACATGTAGGAGCAACAATGGCTCAGCCACAAAGTGGTAGGCCACACAAGCTCACAGAATGGGACTGCTGAGTGCTGATGCGCATTAGTGGACAAATGATCTGTCCTCGGCTGCAACCCTCACTACCGTGTTCCAAACTGCCTGTGGAAGTTGTGTAAAGTTCACCACCATTGGACTCTGGAGCCGTGGAATCATGTTCTCTGGAGTGATGAATCACGCTTCACCATCTGGCAGTGGTGGAATCTGGGTTTGGCGGATGCAAGGAGAACGCTGCCTGCTCGAATGCATAGTTGCCAACCGCAAAATTTGATGGATGAGGAATAATGGTCTGGTTGTCATGGCCGTTGAAAGAGCTGGACCAAGGTGCAGCGTGGTGATCGTACATATTCCTTTTTATTTACACGGCGCCGACAAAAACAATCCAAAAACAACAACCGTGAAGCTTAAGGCTATAGTGCCAACAAACAAAGACAACTACCCACAAAGACAGGTGGAAAAAATGGCTGCCTAAGTATGTTTCCCAATCAGAGACAACGATAGACAGCTGTCCCTGATTGAGAACCATACTCGGCCAAAACAAAGAAATACAAACCATAGAAAAATGAACATAGAATGCCCACCCAAATCTAGATGGACCTCTATCCCCGGTGGCGGCTCTGGTGCGGGACGTAGACCCCGTTCCACCTCTGGCTCACCCCGCTTTGGTGCCGCCTCTGGTGTGAGGACCCTCGCCGCCGACCCCGGACTGGGGATCCTCGCCGCCGACCCCGGACTGGGGACCCTCGCCGCCGATCCCGGGCTGGGGACCCTCGTTGCGGACCCCGGGCTGGGGACCCTCGTTGCGGACCCCGGAATGGGGAACCTCGCTGCGGGCCCCGGACTGAAGGACGTCGCTGGAGGAGCCGGACTGGAGACCGTCGCTGGAGGCTCTGGACTGGAGACTGAGGCTCTGGACTGGAGACTGTCGCTGGAGAATCCGGACTGGGGACCCTCACTGATGGGAGGAGACGTATAGACAGCCTGGTGCGTGGGGCTGCCACAGGGCCCACCAGGCTGGGGAGACATACAGGAGGCCTGGTCCTTAAAGGAGGCACAGGATGAACCGGGCTGTGGGGGAGCACTGGAGATCTGGTGTGTAGCCTTGGCACCACTCCTCCAGGCTGAATGCCCACTCTACCCCGGCACCTCCCGAGCGCAGGCACAGGTCAACCCGGGCTGTGGGGGAGCACTGGAGATCTGGTGCTTACCACGTGCACCTCTCCTTCTGGCTGCATGCCCACTTTAGCCCAACACGTGTGGGAAGCTGGAACAGGCCGCACTGGGTTCTCCTGGCAAACTGGGGATACCGTGCGTAGAGCTGGCTCAGGATAACCCGGGCCGAAGAGACGCACTGGAGACCAGGAGCGTTGAGCCGGCACAATCCTTCCTGGCTGAATGCCAACTCTAGCAAGGCAACTGCGGGTAGCTTGCAGAGAGCGCACCAGGCTATGAGAGCACACAGGAGACACACAGCGCAGAGCCGCATAACCTGGTGCCTGACTAGTCACTCTCTCCCCACGGTAAGCACGTGGAGTTGGCTCAGGTCTATAACCTGACTCCGCCAATCTTCCCGTGTGCTCACCCAAAAATGGAGGGGGGGCTGCCTCTCGTACCTGCCTCGCTGACATGCTTCCTCATATCGCCGCCACTCTGCTTTAGCTGCCTCCAGTTCCTCCCTTGGACGGCGATACTCCCCAGCCTGCCTCCAGGGTCTCTTACCGTCCAGGATCTCCTCCCATGTACAGGAGTCCCTTTCACCACGCTGCTTGGTCCTTTGGTGGTGGGTAGTTCTGTCACGGCCGTTGAAAGAACTGGACCAAGGTGCAGCGTGGTGAGAGTACATATTCCTTTTTATTTATATGATGCCGACAAAAACAATAAACAATCCAAAAAAACAACCGTGAAGCTTAAGGCTATAGTGCCAACAAACAAAGACAACTACCCACAAAGACAGGTGGGAAAAAGGGCTGCCTAAGTATGGTTCCCAATCAGAGACAACGATAGACAGCTGTCCCTGATTGAGAACCATGCGTGGCAAAACAAAGAAATACAAAACATTGAAAAATTAACACAGAATGCCCACCCAAATCACACCCTGACCATACCAAAATAGAGACATAAAAAGCTCTCTAAAGTCAGGGGCGTGACACAGGGGCTGTTTTTCATGGTTCAGGCTATGCCACTTAGTTCCAGTGAAGGAAAATCTTAACACTACAATAAACAATGACATTCTACAAGATTATGTGCTTCCAACTTTGTGGCAACGATGTGGAGAAGGCCCTTTCTTGTTTCATGACAATGTCACAGTGCTCAAAGCGAGGTCCATACAGAAATGGTTCGCCGAGATCAGTGTGGAAGAACTTGACTGGCCTGCACAGAGCCCTGACCTCAACTCCATCAAACTCCTTTTGGATGAAATGGAATGCCGACTGCAAGCCAGGCCTAATCGCACAACATCAGCGCCCCAACCTCACTAATGCCTTCGTGGCTGAATTGATGCTCAGGTTCCTGCAGCGATGTTCCAACATCTTCCCAGAAGAGTGGAGGCTGTTCTACCAGCTAAGGAGTGGCACCAACTCCATATTAATGCCCATGATTTTGGAATGAGATGTTCGACGAGCAGGTGTCCTCATACTGTACTTTTGGTCATGTAGTGCACTTGGGCGCACATGTGCGAGATATCCACACACCTTTCACAGTCTGTCTATCTGTGATATGTCTGAGGGAAAAGCAAGGGATGGGGGGAATGATACATTGGAGGGGTAAAGGAGCGGATGAAAAGAACGGATAGAATGAGTAAAGAGAGAGTGAGAGGTGTATATAGTTACCTGTGATATGCCTGAGGAGAGCTGGGAGAAGAGGTGAAGGGGGTAACCAGTCCCGGCGAGTAGGGGTGGTACGGGGTCTTCTTCAAGGCCTGGATCAGGTTGTGTCTGTACTCTGGATCTATGGACCACAACGAGCCTTTACCTATACTCTGAGAGAGGGAGCGAGAAGTAAAGAAAGAGGATTATTTAGCTAACAACATGAAAACACAGGAATCTAGATAGTCATTTGGCTACTGTCCACTGTCCCTCAGAAACCAGTCTACAGAGAGACAAACCAGACCACAAGTAAACACAGAGACACATCATAACACAAATAAACACAGGGACATACCAGACCACAAGTAAACACAGGGTCATACCAGACCACAAGTAAACACAGACACATCATACCAGACCACAAATAAATACAGGGACATACCAGACCACAAGTAAACACACAGACACATCATAACACAAATAAATACAGGGACATACCAGACCACAAGTAAACACACAGACACATCATAACACAAATAAACACAGGGACATACCAGACCACAAGTAAACACACAGACACATCATAACACAACTAAACACAGGGACATACCAGACCACAAGTAAACACACAGACACATCATAACACAAATAAAAACAGGGACATACCAGACCACAAGTAAACACACAGACACATCATAACACAAATAAACACAGGGACATACCAGACCACAAGTAAACACACAGACACATCATAACACAAATAAACACAGGGTCATACCAGACCACAAGGAAACACAGGGTCATACCAGACCACAAGTAAACACAGGGACATACCAGACCACAAGGAAACACAGGGTCATACCAGACCACAAGTAAATACAGGGACATACCAGACCACAAGTAAACACAGGGACATACCAGACCACAAGTAAACACAGGGTCATACCAGACCACAAGTAAACACAGGGTCATACCAGACCACAAATAAACACAGGGTCATACCAGACCACAAATAAATACAGGGTCATACCAGACCACAAGTAAACACAGGGTCATACCAGACCACAAGTAAACACAGACACATCATAACACAAAAAAAGACAGGGACATACCAGACCACAAGTAATCAAATGGACATAGCAGACCACAAGTAAACACAGGGACACCAGACCACAAGTAAACACATGGACACCAGACCACAAGTAAACACAGGGACACCAGACCACAAGTAAACACATGGACACCAGACCACAAGTAAACACAGGGACACCAGACCACAAGTAAACACATGGACACCAGACCACAAGTAAACACAGGGACACCAGACCACTGGGGCGGCTGTGTAACCTAGTGGTTAGAGCGTTGGACTAGTAACCGCAAGGTTGAGAGTTCAAACCCCCGAGCTGACAAGGTACAAAATCTGTCGTTCTGCCCCTGAACAGGCAGTTTACCCACTGTTCCTAGGCCGTCATTGAAAATAAGAATTTGTTCTTAACTGACTTGCCTGGTTAAATAAAGGTAAAAAAAACAACAACAAAAAAAACACAGGGACATACCAGACCACAAGTAAACACAGGGACATACCAGACCACAAGTAAACACAGGGACATACCAGACCACAAGTAAACACAGGGTCATACCAGACCACAAGTAAACACAGGGTCATACCAGACCACAAGTAAACACAGGGACATACCAGACCACAAGTAAACACAGGGACATACCAGACCACAAGTAAACACAGGGACATACCAGACCACAAGTAAACACAGGGACATACCAGACCACAAGTAAACACGGGGACATACCAGACCACAAGTAAACACGGTGGACACCAGACCACAAGTAAACACGGGGACATACCAGACCACAAGTAAACACAGGGACATACCAGACCACAAGTAAACACGGGGACACCAGACCACAAGTAAACACGGGGACACCAGACCACAAGTAAACACGGGGACATACCAGACCACAAGTAAACACAGGGACATACCAGACCACAATTCCAAACTTAGTCAACATCCATCATCAGGGTTGGGTGGCTTACTTTCCAAATGTAATATGTTACAGTTGCTAGTTACCTGTCCAGAATTGTAATCAATAACATACATTTTGGATTACACAAACTCAGTAATGTAATCCAGTTACTTTCGGATTACTTTCCCTTAAAAAGGCATTAAAATACAAAAAGGATCCATCAAACGCATTTGGTGTGACATCATAGTGGTCTCTCACTTGTGGTCAGACTCGCTCAGGTGGAACAAACTTAAACTTGCGCCTTTTTCCAATGATGAATTGAATGTCAATGAGAAAACAGAAAGATGTCATAATATAATTATTGTGTCATTGTTTTTCTATTTTATTCCTTGTGTTATTATATGAATATTTCTTCAATTGTTTCCTCTATTTCTCTCTTTTTTTCTGCATTGTTGGGAAGGGCCCATAGGAATTTCAGTGTTGGTCTATAACTGTTGTTCAGGAAGCATGTGACAAAAAACTATTTGAATATGATGTATTACTTTTCCGTAAAAATGTATAGGTAATCCAAGAAGTAATCATCTAGATTTCAAAACTATCGGTAATCTGATTACAATATTTTAGCTGGTAACGTAACTGATTACAAAAAAAACCCTGTCCAGCAACCCTGTCCACCAACCCTGTCCAGCAACCCTGTCCACCAACCCTGTCCAGCAACCCTGTCCAGCAACCCTGTCCAGCAACCCTGTCCACCAACCCTGTCCAGCAACCCTGTCCAGCAACCCTGTCCAGCAACCCTGTCCACCAACCCTGTCCACCAACCCTGTCCAGCACCACAGGTCAACGCTCTCCAGATTTCCTGCCTTTCTGTTGTCAATACAAAAATGCCACAAGTTCTATTAAAAAAGCCGTGTCCACACTCTCCCACATCTCTCTCTCTTTCTTTCTCTCTCTCTGTCTCTCTCTCTGTCTCTCCCTCTCTCTCCTAAGCTTTCTCTCTCTCTCTCTCTCTCTCTCTCTCTCTCTCTCTCTCTCTCCTTCTCTCTCTCTCTCCTTCGCGTTCTCTCTCTCTCTCTCTCCCTCTCTCTCCTCCGCTTTCACGCTTTCTCTCTCTCTATGCTTTCTCTCTCTCCTCCACTTTCTCTCTCTCTCTCTCCATTCTCTCTCTCTCTCTCCTTCGCGTTCTCTCTCTCTCTCCTCCGCTTTCTCTCTCTCTCTCTCCTCCACTTTCTCTCTCTCTCTCTCTCTCTCTCTCTCTCTCTCTCTCAGCTGCCTCTCTACCCTCTTCTCATTCACTTAACAGTTGTGCTACAGACCAGATCCTACTCATATGACAGCTTTAGATTATACTGAAGGAGAGAAAAGTCATGTTCAGCAATGCAGCTCAATACTTTGTAGAACTTTGTTGGTTACAGTGAACGAAGACGACCATCACCATCAACCATAGTTAACAAGTTTTTAATGTTATTCCGCCATTGCCACACATATAACACAAGTGCCGTAAATGAGTGTCGTAAACCATCACATCAATACATACTTCACCACTTTGATCACATGATGTCAAACAGAAACAACAGGAGGGAGTCCGACAGAGGAGTGACAAGAAATAAGTGTGTGTGTGTGTGTGAGAGACGTCAAACAGTACATACATAACAATAATCAATCCCAACACTGACTTTTTCTGTTTTTAAATGAGGCAGATGCAAAGCAACAAATGGTTTGGTAACGTTGGTTTTGGCCGTGTGTACAGGCCTAGCTACAACATTGTGAATATTGTCACTGGATATTAGAAGATGTCAATGTCATGTTTGTGTATCTACAGTTGAAGTCGGAAGTTGACATACACCTTAGCAAGATTTAAACACAGTTCTTCACAATTCCTGGCATTTAATCCTAATAATTAATCTACTAATTTGAAGGGATGTCCACACACTTTGTATACAGTATAGTGCATGTACGCACACACACACACACACACACACACTTCCCCTCATACACTTCCCTCGCACACACCCCTCATACACTCCCCTCACACACATCCCTCATACACTCCCCTCATACACTCCCCTCACACACATGCCTCATACACTCCCACACACCCCTCATACACACCCCTCACACAATCCCCTCATACACTCCCCTCATACACTCCCCTCACACACTCCCCTCATACACTCCCCTCACACACTCCCCTCACACACTCCCCTCACACACTCCCCTCATACACTCCCCTCACACACTCCCCTCACACACTCCCCTCATACACTCCCCTCACACACTCCCCTCATACACTCCCCTCATACACTCCCTTCACACACTCCCCTCATACACTCCCCTCACACACTCCCCTCACACACTCCCCTCATACACTCCCTTCACACACTCCCCTCATACACTCCCCTCACACACTCCCCTCATACACTCCCCTCACACACTCCCCTCATACACTCCCTTCACACACTCCCCTCATACACTCCCTTCACACACTCCCCTCATACACTCCCCTCACACACTCCCCTCATACACTCCCCTCATACATTCCCCTCACACTCCCCTCACACACTCCCCTCATACACTCCCCTCATACACTCCCCTCACACACTCCCTTCACACACTCCCTTCACACACTCCCCTCATACAGTCTGTCCCTCACTTTCTGCCCTCTTATTTATCCTATCTTCTGTTCTTTCTTCTCTCCCTCTCCCCCCCCCAATTCATCCTCCAACCAATTCTCCCATTTCATCTGCACATTCCATTCCCTCCCTTCCTCCCCACATCCCCCTCTTTTTACCTGCCTCTATACTTCCCTGTTACCCCCCACAACACCAACTCTCTCCCTCTCCTTTCCTCTCCTGTTCTCTCTATTCCTCTTGTTTTCTCTCCTCTTTGGTCATCCCAGAGGGTATGTCAGAGGGAATCATGATTAAGCTTCTAGAGATGTTTTCCTCTCTCTTCCCTTCTCCTCCGTCTCCCAGTCGGTCAGCCAATCAGACGGTGGGCAGGTTGGTTCGCTGAACCACTGGACTGTGTAAGACGGAATAGTTGTCTCGACGTAAAACACAAAAGTGTAATTTCTAACAATGAGGGATGGGGAGGTAGAACAAATTGGACGATGGTAGAAAAAGGAACATGTCCGTTTCTCCACTACATTATACAGCACGGAAGAGGGAATAAAGGTGAATACATTTCCTATTGAGACTTCATTCCTGGGAAGGACATGCAGTTGAAGTTGGAAGTTTACATACACCTTAGCAAAATACATTTAAACTCAGCGTTTCACAATTCCTGACATTTAATCCAAGTAAAATTTCCCTGTCTTAAGTCAGTTAGGATAACCACTTCATTTAAAGAATGGGAAATGTCAGAATAATAGTAGAGAGAATGATTTATTTAAGCTTTTATTTCTTTCATCACATTCCCAGTGGGTCAGAAGTTTACATACACTACGTTAGTATTTGGTAGCATTGCCTTTAAATTGTTTAACTTGGGTCAAACATTTCAGGGAGCCTTCCACAAGGTTCACACAATAAATTGTGGTAAATGTTGGCCCATTCCTCTTGACAGAGCTCGTGTAACTGAGTCAGGTTTGTAGGCCTCCTTGCCTGCTCATGCCTTTTCAGTTCTGCCCACAAATGTTCTATGGGATTGCGGTCAGGGCTTTGTGATGGCCACTCCAATACATTGACTTGTCCTTAAGCCATTTTGCCACAACTTTGAGAGTATGCTTGGGGTCATTGTCCATTTAGAAGAGCCATTTGCGACCAAGCTTTAACTTCCTGACTGATGTCTTGAGATGTTGCTTCAATATATCCACATAGTTTTCTGTCCTCGTAAAGGAAATTTTGTGAAGTATTTTGTGAAGTACACCAGTCCCTCCTGCAGAAAAGTACCCCAACAACATGATGCTGCCACCCCCGTGCTTCACGTTAGGGATGGTGTTCTTCGGCCTGCAAGCATCCCCCTTTATCCACCAAACATAATGATGGTCATTATGGCCAAACAGTTCTATTTTTGTTTCATCAGACCAGAGGACATTTCTCCAAAAAGTATGATCTTTGCCCCCATGTGCAGTTGTAAACCGTAGTCTGTCTTTGTTATGGAGGTTTTGGAGCAGTGGTTTCTTTCTCTCTGAGCAGCCTTTCAGGTTATGTCGATATAGGACTTGATTTACTGTGGATATAGATACTTTTGTACCGGTTTCCTCCAGCATCTTCAGGTCCTTTGCTGTTGTTCTGGGATTGATGTGCACTTTTCGCACCAAAGTACATTCATCTCTAGGAACGCATCTCCTTCCTGAGAGGTATGACGGCTGCGTGGTCCCGTGGTGTTTATACATGCGTACTATTGTTTGTACAGATGAACGTGGTACCTTCAGGGGTTTGGAAATTACTCCCAAGGATGATCCAAATTTATGAAGGTCTGCATTTTTTGCTGAGGTCTTTGCTGATTTCTTTAGATTTTCCCATGATGTCAAGCAAAGTGGCACTGGTTTGAAGGTAGGCCTTGAAATACATCCACAGGTACACCTCCAATTGACTCAAATGCTGTCAATTAGCCTATCAGAAGCTTCTGGAGCCATGACATCATTTTCTGGAATTTTCCAAGCTGTTTAAAGACACAGTCAACTTAGTGCATGTAAACTCCTGACCCACTGGAATTGTGACACAGTGAATCATAAGTGAAATAATCTATCAAAGAAGATGTCCTAACCGACTTGCCAAAACCTATAGTTTGTTAATTAACATTTTCCCAAAAGTACTCCACACATTTCAAATGCTTTGCAGGATCGGATAATGGTTCAATTGATGTACTAACTAATAAAACACATGGTCATTCCCCTGCTGACTCTCCTCTCCTCTCCTCTCCTCTCCTCTCCTCTCCTCTCCTCTCCTCTCCTCTCCTCTCCTCTCCTCTCCTCTCCTCTCCTCTCCTCTCCTCTCCTCTCCTCTCCTCTCCCTCTTCTTTCCTATTGTCTCCTCCTCTCCTCTCCTCTCCTCTCCTCTCCTCTCCTCTCCTCTCCTCTCCTCTCCTCTCCTCTCCTCTCCTCTCCTCTCCTCTCCTCTCCTCTCCTCTCCCTCTTCTTTCCTATTGTCTCCTCTCCTCTCCTCTCGTCTCCCCCTCTCCTCTCCCTCTCCTCTCCTCCACCTCCTCCTCTCTTCTCCACCCTTCCTCTCGTCTCCTCCTCTCGTCTCCTCCTCTCCTCTTGTCTTCTCCTCTCCCAGACCATGTCAAGGTACCATTTTCTAAAGCCCACTGGAGGTTTCTTCCACAGCTCTGAGTACCCTCTCTTCTGAATTATTCCATTATGTGGAGCTGCTTTCTCCTAATTCACCCAGACAACACCAGGTCTGCGTCTCCAACAGTGGCGACCCGTCATTCAGGGCAGGGCCTCACCTGTTTTGAGACCTACATTTTTAGCAAAAATAAATAAAAATAAATGATAAAATAAAAAATCGAGGTATTTTGGCATTAATATGTGTCACATATCAGTTTGGAACAATGTAAAAAAACAAACATATTTTTTAAGTTAATAAAGCTGAAGACAAACATGGTCTCTTTTTTTTGTTTTCTTGAGTAAGACATCTCTAAAATGCAGGTGTTTCGGCCTAGCTCAGCGCTTTCTGTGGTGGTGGATCAAGCCAGTAGAAAATATTGAGCATTGCACCCATGATTGGCTCAGTGTTGTGTCACTCATGGGGACACTACATCACCCCCAAGTCTAAGGGTAGAGCTTGAAATTTCAAGCCCCTTGGGTGCTGCCATAGAGTTACATTAGAAGTGCCCATCCAAGAAGGCTCAAGGTCATTGGCCACAGATAAAATGACATCAAATCATGATGTATCTACAGTAGCTTTGATTGGTATGATCATGTCAACATCATACTTTCAAAATCTTAGTCATCATCATCAGTCATCATCATGAACCAAGTCAACAATCTACTGGCAAATCCTTTTTAATCCTTGTCATATGAAGAGAAATAATGAAGAGAAATTATAGACAAAATGTATCGGTGCTCATCAGCCATTGGACATAAACATTACACAACAAGTTGGAAATTGCAAATTCAACAATGAGTGGTTTGGAAGGAATCTGTGGCTAATTGCAAGCATTGAAAAGCAATCATTAGCCTGCTATTCAGTGAAGTGGCTGTGTGGTCCCAAGTCTGAGATTAAGGTTCTTGTTTCCTAGTTTCTAATTATAAACAATCAACACGGGCCATCATGAAGCATGATTTGTGCCGGCCTCATAACAACTGTTAACTCGGAACTGCAAAATCAGATTTTAGTGAGTTCAAGACAACTGGGAACTTGGAAAAATGAGCTACGCCTGGGAAAATACGTTTTGAACTTTCATCCAACTCGGAATTGTAAATCCAGACCCCGGGCCTCTTTCTAGAGCTATAACCTGAATATCTGATGATTCATGATGATGTTCCCAGTTGTCTTGAAATCACCATAAATCCAGAGAATGGCAGACTTTGATTACAAAATTTGATAACAAAATTTGCCCATAAAGGACAACCACGCCACCTTCCTATTCAAGTGAGCACAGCACAACAAGGTGAATTCAAAAATGTCTTGTATTCTGCTGCATAAATGATGTAAGGGAGACATGAATACTGGGAAAGGGAAAGGGGGATACCTAGTCAGCTGTCCAACTCAATGTATTCAACTGAAACTGGAGCTAAGACAGTCATTCTAAGTGTATGTTGTGTAGTAAGCTGTTAGTAGCCAATGTGCCTGACCCTAATAATTTGGTCTATTTTCACCTCTTAATTTCGTCTGCTGTTCCGACTTGGTGGTGCACATATAGTCTGTAACCTATTTTTGAGAAAAGTAATCATTGAATTTTGTAAGAGCTTTCATTGCCTGCTTATAAGCCCCCTTTATTTATCCTACGGTTCTGACTTGGTGTACAGGGGGAATACTGTAAGAACGACCCATGTTCTGAATTCTGTCGCTGTACATATCAAATGTGTTAAACAATTAGTTATATTTTCTTAGCTCGCTCATTAATGTCTTAATCAAAATTACGGATTGCCTCTTATCCGCTTATCGCTAACCTAATGCCATAAATTGTACATCTCAAATGTCAGTAGAAACCACATTTGTTTAAGAAAGTCAGCCATATCAGCTATGTTTTCTTAAAGGCAGTAAATGAGGCTGAATGCCAGAGAAGGCTCCGCTGATAGCCAGGTGTAGCAGTGGTAAGGTGTTGGGACTCTGCTGTTGGGACTCTGCTGTTGGGACAGCTTTATGTAGGCCCTAACAGTTTGTGGGCACCGTTTGTCGCCATTATAGTGCAATTCATGTATGTTTAGTGTTGTGTTGTGTAGTGGCTTTGCTGGCATGCATCACACATGTTGTTGTTTTTTTACATGCTAAAATTGCCACTGGTCTCAAATGGCACTATTCCCTACATAGTGCACTACTTTTGACCAGAGGCCCTGGTGAAAAGCCGTACACTATATAGGAAATAGGATGTGCCTGCAACTGTAGCAAGAGATTAGGGTTTAAGGAAAAGGGCGGCAGGAAGGACTGCTAACTACAGTATGTTCTTAGCATGGTTAAATGTACTCCGAAGGCACTGATCTATGGAAATAACCCCACAGTTAAGAGCTATAGGGAATGATCCGGAAGGGTCTGGAGGTGAGATATAGATATCTCAAAGTGGACACAGTGGAGAAGATGGCCAAAGACAGAAGTGGGGATTCTTTATTTTCTGATGTCCTTCATGCCAGCTGGCCCACAGGGGATGAGCTGTATTTACCAGAAGAAAGTAGTCCCACTAGTTTACAATGTATGATACTCTGACATCCCTGAAATGAAAACAACAGCATAAGCTTTTTGAATTTGGGTTGTCTGGTCACCACTGTTTTTCTTTCCCTCTCTTGATGTCTTGGAAAGAGCCTTGTTCCTGGAATAGACAGCTGCATGTGTTCTCGGTGTTCTGTGTGTGTGTGTGTGTGTGTGTGTGTGTGTGTGTGTGTGTGTGTGTGTGTGTGTGTGTGTGTGTGTGTGTGTGTGTGTGTGTGTGTGTGTGTGTGTGTGTGTGTGTGTGTGTGTGTGTGTGTGTGCTCAGTTTTCTGTGCCTACAGTACGACCCAGCCCTTCTGGTTCCACGCCATCTCCCCTGTGTTTACAAAGCATTCTGGGAAGGGAGCCGAAAGCCCTGCCTTGATGGGATTGATTATATTTATGTATGTATGTATTAGGGGCGGCAGGGTAGCCTAGTGGTTAGAGCGTTGGACTAGTAACCGGAAGGTTGCGAGTTCAAACCCCCGAGTTGACAAGGTACAAATCTGCGGTTCTGCCCCTGAACAGGCAGTTAACCCACTGTTGCCTGGTTAAATAAATAAAATAAAAATTGTTTGACGTCGCAGTCTCACACACACACTTCTTCTTAACTACACATCTAGGATAAAACATAAAAATAAGTAACAAAACATGTCTGACTTGGTTACACACTTCTTAATAGACACTATAATACCAGAGAGCACAAATACACTGTGGACAAAACATTAGGAACATCTTATCTATATTGAGTTGCACTCCCTTTCCCACAGTTGTGTCAAGTTGGCTGGATGTCCTTTGGGTGGTGGACCATTCAAGACACACACGAGAAACTGTTGAGCTTTTTTCTTGCCCATTCAGAGGATGAATACACAATCCATGCTTCAATTGTCTCAAGGCATAGAAATGATTCTTTAATCTGTCTCCTCCCCTTCATCTTAACTGATTGAAGTGGATTGAACAGCTGACCTCAATAAGGGATCATAGCTTTCACCTGGTCAGTATGTCATGGAAAGATTTGTTTTGTTCACTCAGTGTATGTGCACAGAGAGAGAGAGAGAGTCAGAGAGAGAGAGTCAGAGAGAGAGAGTCAGAGAGAGTCAGAGAGAGAGAGTCAGAGAGAGAGAGTCAGAGAGAGAGAGAGAGAGAGAAAGCGGAGGAGGGTGAGGGAGAGACAGAGAGAGAGAAAGTCCTGTTGTTTCTGACCCTAATACTTCAGTCCTCTTCAACCAACCACATAGAAGGGATCCAGGGAGATGGATTTTTCTATGGTTCTAAGCAGCATCATACTATAAAGAAGGACAGGGAACTCGTTGTTTTTCATTAACCGAAGAGGCATTGAGAACTTTGTTTTTTCTTCATCTGCTGTGACCCACCCTAACAGACCCTTTAACCAGTCTCAAACCAGAGTCTGGTCCAATACCTTGAGAAAGCGTTGAGAGCATTAGACTGCTCTGTTTCTCAAGCAGCATTCTCAAGCACACACACACATGAACACACACACACACACACACACACATACTTATGCACACACATTTTGTCTGCAGATGCCCCAGAAACACAATCACTTGAACAAATAGACCATTGTCATAATAATCTCCACCTCTCTAAATTGATGAAAATATGATTTGGTGCATTTGCAAAGAGGCCTTTTCCTTCCAAGTAAAAGCCAAGAGAGGAGGACTTAGACCTCAGACCGACCAAGACTCTTTCACTATGCTAAACCCCAATCCAATTTGAAGATTTTCCCATCCAACATGTTTTACGTTGATGTGAACTATAATACAATGTAAAAATGCTTACTCGACCCATACTGTGTTCAATTCAGCTGGAGATAAATAGGCAGAGAAAAGCAAGTGAAAGGCATTTATACCACAGACTTGTTGAATACTCATTTCTGATTGGCTTGAATGGCGTTCTAGAATGTTGTTAAAGGTATTTATGCCACAGCATTGTTGAATACTCGTTTCTGATTGGCTAGAAGGGCATTCTAGAAAGTTGTTAAAGGTATTTATGCCACAGCATTGTTGAATACTCATTCCTGATTGGCTAGAAGGGCATTCCAGAAAGTTGTTAAAGGCATTTAAAAGACAAATACGTGAAGAACAGCTTCTCCTAGGAAATAGTTTAATACTACAGTGAGGTTAGTATCTCCTTGAAAACACACAGTGGCTATAATTTAACACAAACCAGGTAAAATAGCTGTCTTTAGAAAACCAGAATTGTATCCTTCCATGTACAGGCAGCTTTACATAAAGCTTGATGTCCCGTTCATGTAACAGTTGGTAGTCAGTTTGGGCTGAGCAGGTATTTGACAGATTTCAAGGGTTAACTAATGAGCTGTCTTAAACTGTTTGCTGTAACAAAAAGAGAAGACGTCCCTGCCAACTACACCTCTTTGTCCTTGCCATACACACACACACACACACACACACACGCACACACGCACACACGCACACACGCACACACGCACACACGCACACTATCTTGTGTCCTTGCACAAACCCAAGGGCAGGCTCAAACACACACACACACACACACACACACACACACACACACACACACACACACACACACACACACACACACACACACACACACACGCACACACACACACACACACGCACACACACACACACACACACACACACACACACACACACACACACACACACACACACACACACACACACACACACGCGCACACACACGTGCACACACACACACATACACACACCAACACAACTGCAACCTATTTCCTATGGAGATATGTATACAAGACAAACTCTGTGCAGCAGTAGTCAAGACCCAGATGACAGAGTAACTTAAGGGCAGGCACACACACACACACAAGCGCACACGCAAACACAAGCACACAGCACACACACACACACACACACACACACACACACACACACACACACACACACACACACACACACATGCAGGCACGGCACACTTCGTTTAAAACAAATGTTGTCTCATGTAGAATTAGTGTGTCTGAACTATTTCATAGAGAAACTAATGAAACTAAACTGCAATCTCCCCTGATCAAAAGCTACAGCTTGTATACACATTAGCCTTCTACTTCCCCACGGGTAGATTATATGATGTTGTTTGTCATAAATGTTCTTACCACTTTTAGTATTAATTGGGAAAGGGAATGATTTTCTTGATAAATAGCTAAACTGCTCCTGAAATAGGAGAATGATTAGTTAGAATTATAATAAATAATTATTAGTTCAATGTTTAAAAGCCTTCAGAAGGGACCATATAAGATTGAAATGAACACCGAAAGGCTGTTCCCTCCAGAAAACTCTAAACTTCAGAATTTCAACTTTCAAGCCAAGATTATAAAGTATTGATAAAGCAAATCCTTGTACATTTGTACAAAATACTGGCCCTATTTGACTGAAAACCGCTTTTGAAATGTGTTCAAGCACCTCAAACGAACTGTACTCCAGAGCCCAGAAGACAAATGGAGCTAGAGAGAGAGAGAGAGAGAGAGAGAGAGAGAGAGAGAGAGAGAGAGAGAGAGAGAGAGAGAGAGAGAGAGGGGGAGTGTGTGTCTTGTGTGTCTTCTCCTCCTTACCTGACTCCTGTCCTTGTCCACCTTCTTGAAACACTTATTGAGCGACAGATTATGGCGCACCGAGTTCTTCCAGCCAGTAGGGGCGCTAGCAAAATAGGGGAAATGCTCCAGGATCCAACCATAGATATCTTTCACCGGCAGCCTCTTGGATGGCGCATCCTCTATTGCCATGAAGATTAGGCAGCTGAAGGAATATGGGGGCTTCCTATTGGCTCCCGTGGCCATGTCGTAGGAAGAGGAGTCACATGGATCGGGGGAGGGGGAGGAGGAGGAAGGGGAGAGGGGGGGTAGGGGGTGACCATCAGGGTCCTGCAGGGGGGAGACGGAGCGGAGCCCCGAGTGAGAGAAGCTGTTGAGAAGGTTGGTGCTCTCGTGGAGCCAGGAGAGGCTGGTGAGCTCCTCGTCCTCGGCCTTGGAGAAGGAGGCCGACAGGGACAAGGACAGGTCTGTTGCCTCCGCCTCCCTGTAGAAAGGACTCAGACCCTGGGTGGTTACTAATCCGTTGTTCTGGCTCCTGGCCTTCTTACTGGGCGGCATAGTGGGTCCCATTCAACCCTGGGCTCTCTCCTGGAGGGGGAAGAGAGGAGATCATATTGGGTAACTACGAATCAAGACATGCATGCAACTCTTATGTTTCTACAGTGGTTTTTGAGACACAGTTAAGTTCCTACTGCGATCTCCAGGAATGGTTGCTGCAACAATCACACCAACCACTGAAGATAAATGAGAGTTAGAATGCATTTAGTTAACTGCAGTATCTACATTGACTGCATGGTAAATGCCTATATCCTGTGTCAGTTGGCGTCTTCTGTTGGTATGGTGATGCCAATATGGGAACATGCAGAACTCAGTCAAAGGGTGAGTTATCAGCATATGCTCATCACACACACACACACACACACACGCACACGCACACGCACACACGCACACGCACGCGCACGCGCGCGCACGCAAACACACGCACACATACGCACGCACACACGCACACACACTAGGATAGGATTAATCCCAACAGCAGCATGTAGAGTAGTTTCCAGTTCCCCAGTAGCACAGTCGTCTGGTACACTACATCTCAGTGCAAGAGGTATCGCTGCACTCCCCGGTTCGAATCCAGGCTGCCTCACATCTGGCCATTATTGTAAATAAGATTTTGTTCTTAATTAACTGACTTGCCTAGTTAAATAAAGGTTAGTAAAATACGAGCCAAAGTGGTCATCCCCTGATCTGTCTCTTAAGTCTAAATGATTGACAGAGAGCTGCCGCCCCCCCCCCATGCAACATTGTCATGTTTCCATGGCTCCCAGCCCAGAGCTGCTGTGAAAATGGCAAGAGAACAACAGCTCTGTATCTGTCAAACACACAGAAGCTGCTCTTCCTCCCTGCTCTGATCATTCTAAATATATATCTACGTCCTGAACTGACAGTATCCCTGTGACTCAACAGCAGTTACCTGTCATGTTGTTGCACCAATATTGACATTGACTGTAATGAATTTAAATTGGCCCCAGCACCTCTTAGCTGAATGGCAGATATTCTACTCATGAAAAGCCTCTGGAAATAGAATGTGGATAAACAAGGCAAGCGAGGGGTTAAGATATTAAGCGTTTTGACAGGCTCGTCAAGGTGTGGCTCATAGAGATTCTAGGGAATGTTACTGGTGTGACACACTCGTTAAGGTGTGGCTCAGTGAGATTCTAGAGAATGTTACTGGTGTGACAGGCTCGTCAAGGTGTGGCTCAGTGAGATTCTAGGGAATGTTACTGGTGTGACAGGCTCGTCAAGGTGTGGCTCAGAGAGATTCTAGGGAATGTTACTGGTGAGACAGGCTCGTCAAGGTGTGGCTCAGAGAGATTCTAGGGAATGTTACTGGTGTGACAAGCTCGTCAAGGTGTGGCTCAGAGAGATTCTAGGGAATGTTACTGGTGTGACAGGCTCGTCAAGGTGTGGCTCAGAGAGATTCTAGAGAATGTTACTGGTGTGACAGGCTCGTCAAGGTGTGGCTCACAGAGATTCTAGAGAATGTTACTGGTGTGACAGGCTCGTCAAGTTGTGGCTCACAGAGATTCTAGAGAATGTTACTGGTGTGACAGGCTCGTCAAGTTGTGGCTCAGAGAGATTCTAGAGAATGTTACTGGTGTGACAGCATTCCCAGTTGGACGTTGTTGAGGTGTCGGTTGTCAAGGGGAGCGGAAGAGAACGTTTTATGTTGCCATGGCGGAAGGAAAGGCACCAGGCAGAGCCACGAAACATTATGTCTGACAGTAAAGTAATCTAATTTTACTGTTGCCATGACAACAAACTCCTTCCATTTAGGGCCTGTGTTATGAGTGACTGTGAGCCATGGCGAGGCGTTGTGAGCAGTGTATCTAGGGTTCTCCTCAAGCTCTAAATAAACTCTTCTACAATGTTTTACTCAACCCCACCGATGACAGAACAAGTTCAGACTTGATTTTGATGAGGAGCTGGAGGGGGGTGCATGAGGTGGTGGAGGGGGGTGCATGAAGAGGTGGAGGGGGGTGCATGAGGATGTGGAGAGGGGTGCATGAGGAGGTGGAGGGTGGTGCATGAGGAGGTGGAGGGGAGTGCTTGAGGAGGTGGGGGGTGCATGAGGAGGTGGAGGGTGGTGCATGAGGAGGTGGAGGGGGTGCATGAGGAGGTGGAGGGGGGTGCATGAGAAGGTGGAGGGGGTGCATGAGGAGATGGAGGGAGGTACATGAGGAGGTGGAGGGAGGTGCATGAGGTGGTGGAAGGGGGTGCATGAGGTGGTGGAGGGGTGCATGAGGTGGTGGAGGGGGGTACATGAGGTGGTGGAGGGGGGTGCATGAGGAGGTGGAGAGGGGTGCATGAGGAGGTGGGTGGGTGGGTGAGGGTGAGGGCACAGGGGTTTCCAAACGTTTTTGATCCACGACCCCATTTTGATATCTGAAAATTCTTGTGACACCACCTGTGTGAATTCTTTTAAAATGAACAGCCAATGTTTACTTTTTTACTTGGGGCGATGACAGTCAATAGAGAAAAATTATAACAGTATTTCTGATTGTCTTCTCAACTCAACATCACATACTTGTAATATGGGGCAGTCAGTTGCGAAAAGAGTCTGACATAATCTCTCTTATCTCACCGCCACTAATGAGATGGGTGTGCATGAAGCATGCCGCGTCGGAGCTTCTCAAAGTCAGCGAGCATGGTCGACAGTGCACAGCTCATCTCTACTGTCACATCTAACCTGGATGGATCTTTAGTTTTCATGCAGACACTGAATCCAGCTTCACATAGATATGAGCTGGTGAATAGACCATGAGTTTTATGATGCTTTCAAGACGAGGTCAAAGATGAGTTCAAATCATGAAGTCAATGATCAGAAAGTCAGAGCCCCTGTTTCTCTTATTAAACTAGGCAAGTCAGTTAAGAACAAATTCTTATTTACAATGATGTCATAGGAACAGTGGGTTAACTCCATTGTTCAGGGTCAGAGGGACAGATTTGTTTGACCTTGGCAGCTCAGAGATTTGATCTAGCAACTTTTCAGTTACTGGCCCAAAGCTCTAACCACTTGGCTATCTGCATTCCAAGATGGACTTGTGAATTGAATGACCATTCGAAACCATTTTTTCCAGTCAGAGCTTGTTTCTTACTGAGTTCCCAATTATCTTGAGTGCACTGAAGTTGGGATGTCTGAGATTTCCAAGTTTCCAGTTGTTTTGAACACGGCATTAATTCTCAGAGCGATACGGCATTGATTCTGGAACCAAAACTTCTCCGGTAGTGACCCATGAATGTGTTGTCTGCAGCATCACATAACAGCTGTTTGATTTCACTTACAGGCATGTCAACTGAGCCAGGATCACAGGCAGACAGACGGGGAAGCTGATCTTAAACACAGGAGGCAGCTCATAATAACGGCCAGATGCAAATGGAATGGTGTCAAACACTTGGAAAACATGTGTTTGATGTATTTGATATCATTCCACTGATTCTGACCCAGTCATTACCACAAGCCCGTTCTCCCCAATTAAGGGTCCATCAACCTCCTGTGTTGTCCCAAAGTGCTCTTTCAGGCGTTGGAAGTGAGCAGCCATCACCTGTGTGGGACACTTACTGATACTGTTTCCTGTTCTTTTAATTTCATAACATCCATTTTACATACATTGTAAATAACAACAGTTCCTCTTTCCAGTACCCCCCCCCCCCACATAACCACCAGGCCTCAGTGTGAAATTGAACTTTGTCATGCTCTGATCCCATATCTCAACATAGTTTTGATGTAGTTTATAATTGAAGTTACCTGTTACCTGCAGTATATCTCCGGGTTCTGTCCTCAGCTCTTTTGCTGCCAGTTGCTCTCCGTGTATCATACAATGGCAGAGGTAGACGTATTCATAACTAGAGTGCAGAGGCCTGCCCGCTGCCCGGCTGTGTATTGAGCCTCATCTGTACAGAAGAGCCTCATCTGTGTATTGAGCCTCATCTGTACACACCATTCGATCCCATTTGGAATCGTTTTTTTGTCAATATAGCCAAAAAGCACACTGAACATTCAATAAGATGCTTCATGCTCAGGAATCGTGAGACAGAACAATGTCCTTGTGAATAGCATCCCGTAACATGTATAGCGAACAAGATTCAATGTAAGGGCATCTCGGGCCCCACAGCTACCGTCCATCTGAGAGCATAAGCAGGGGAGTATTTGAGTCGTTCAGTCAGAGCATAAATTCCATTATTTAGCAGTGTTATCTGACAAAGGTATTGATGTGATTTTCTGTGCCTCTGCCTTCCCACACATTGTTTTCAACATTTCAATTGCGGCCGGTATTATCAAAGTCTCTGTAATAGTGTGGTTTCACAGCGTAGCGGGCCTAGCCATTCACCGTGGAAATGATTCAAGTGCAACGGTCAAGTGCGGCCTCTTCCCACCATCTAAGGGCACTTTCTCGTTCAATTTTACACTTTAGATTTTAATCATTTACATTCAGAGTTTTACGGTTACAATGATTTTGAGATACAAAGACAATGTTCAAATGTTTTTTTTTTTGGTATATACAGTTAAAGTTGGAAGTTTACATGAACTCGTTTTTCAACCACTTCACAAATGTCTTGTTAACAAACTATAGTTTTAGTAAGTCAGTTAGGACATCTCCTCTGTGCATGACAAACGTCATTTTTACAACAATTGTTTACAGACAGATTATTTCACTTATAATTTACTGTTTCACAATTCCAGTGGGTCAGACGTTTACATACACTAAGTTGACTGTGCCTTTAAGCAGCTTGGAAGATTTCTGAAAATGATGTCATGGCTTTAGAAGTTTCTGATAGGCTAATTGACATCATTTGAGTCAATTGGAGGTGTACCTGTGGATCCATCCTACCTTCAAACTCAATGCCTCTTTGCTTGGCATCATGGGAAAATAAAAAGAAATCAGTCAAGAACTCAGAAAAAAAATTGTCGACCACAAGCCTGGTTCATCCTAGGGAGCAATTTCCAAATGCCTGAATGTACGACGTTCATCTGTACATACAATAGTACGCAAGTATAAACACCATGGGACCACACAGCCATCATACCGCTCAGAAAGTAGATGCGTTCTGTCTCCTAGAGATGAACGTACTTTGGTGTGAAATGTGAAAATCTATCCCAGAACAACAGCAATGGACCTTATGAAGATGCTGGAGGAAACTGGTACAAAAGTATCTATATCCACAGTAAATCGAGCCCTATATCGACATAACCTGAAAGACCGATCAGCAAGGAAGAAGCCACTGCTCCAAAAGCGGCATAAAAAAGCCAGACTTCGGTTTGCAACTGCACATGGGGACAAAGATCATACTTTTTGGAGAAATGTCCTATGGTCTGATGAAACAAAAATAGATTTGTTTGGCCATAATGACCATCATGTTTGGCTGAAAAATGGGGTGGCTTGCAAGCCGAAGAACACCATCCCAACCGTGAAGCACGGGGGTGGCAGCATCATGTTGTGGGGGCGCTTTGCTGCAGGAGGAACTGGTGCACTTCATAAAATATATGGCATCATGAGGCAGGAAAATGATGTGGATATATTGAAACAACATCTCAAGACATCAGTCAGGAATTTAAAGCTCGGTAGCAAATGGGTCTTCCAAATGGACAATAACCCCAAGCTTACTTACCAAGTAATGGCTGAAGGGCAACAAAGTCAATGTATTGGAGTGACCATCACAGAGCCCTGATCTCAATCTTATAGAAAATGTGTGGATAGACCTGAAAAAGCATGTACGTGTCAGCGATTGGGTGCAGAGTGAAAGCGAAGTCCGGCGCAGGACACAGGTATAGATAGAGTAATCCAACTGAGTTTACTCAAAGAATAAAGCAAAATTCCAAATAGGAACATACAACACAACTCTAACACAACCACTAACGACATGAACAATCACGGACAGAACATAAATGTATGTCCAGATGGTTAAATAGGGAATGTAATGAGGGACTGTAAAACAGGTGTGTGTGTGTAATCAGACAAAACAAAACGAAACAGAAAAATGGATCGGTAGTGACTAGAAACCCGGCGACGTCGACCGCCGAACACCACCCGAACAAGGAGAAGGGCCGACTTCGGCGGAAGTCGTGACAGTACGAGCAAGGAGGCCTACAAACCTGACTCAGTTACACCAACTCTGTCAGGAGGAATGGGCCAAAATTCACCCAACTTATTATGGGAAGCTTGTGGAAGGCTACCCGAAACGTTTGACCCAAGTTAAACAATTTAAAGGCAATGCCACCAAATACTAATTGAGTGCATGTAAACTTCTGACCCACTGGGAATGTGATGAAAGGAATAAAAGCTGACAAATTCTGACATTTCACATTCTTAAAATAAAGTGGTGATCTTAACTGACCTAAAACAGGGAATTTTTACGAGGATTAAATATCAGGAATAGTGGAAAACTGAGTTTAAATGTAGTTGGCTAAGGTGTATCTAAACTTCCGACTTCAACTATATGTACACAGTATATACTTTTTTTTTATTTTGGAAATTCTTCCACGACTCCATTTTCATATCAGGTGACCCCATGTGACCCCATGTGTCGCGGCCCCTAGTTTGGGGTCCGCTATTCTAGCAGTTTGAAAGACAGACAGACAGACAGACAGACAGACAGACAGACAGACAGACAGACAGACAGACAGACAGACAGACAGACAGTATTCAGTATTCACAACCTAAACCTCCTTTCTCTATTATGTGAGACACGTGGACCAAGTGTTTACAAGGGTGAAGAGGTTAATGAAATCCTCAGAGAGACAGTCTATTTACAGGGTGTAAAAACTGACTTCAGGTCAGTAAGGTTCACATGATTAATAGGGTCTAATGGAGAAAACATTCATAACTACAGATCTTAGAGTCTTTACAGAGTATTTAGTGAATCAGCCAATGAAGCCAATGAAGGGAGAATAGAATGAAGATAACAGTAGGTCTATAGGTCACCCAACTGGGCACACACTTGATGAATCAATGTTGTTTCCACGTCATTTTAATGAAATTACATTGAACCAACATGGCATAGACAGTTGAATAGACGGTTGTGCCCAGTGAGACTGGTC